>NC_081861.1:36908506-37133506 GCF_963259705.1 Myotis daubentonii
TCTACCACTGTCAGGGGCAACAACTGCCCCCAACTCTGGGATCAGTCTCAATCTGGGCAAGGAAACTATCAAGTCTTTAAAGGTAGAGGTTAACTGGCTTAACACTGAATGAGTCTTATATTTGGGTACCAGATATCTATGGTTGGACCATCTCAACCAAGTTCAAATTCATTTTGTTTCAACTTCTAGACCAGTGATTTTCAACCCGTGTGCCACAAGAATGTTTAACACATGCAATACTTGACTTTTCCCTTAGATTGTCAAATTAAAAAATGACAACAACCAATGCAACAATAGCTGTTCAGCGTGAATGAATAAAAAGGATACCTATTATTTTTTGTCAGATCAGCAAAAAAAGTATTTTTTGTGTGCTGCAGAATTTTAGTAATTAGCTTATGTGTGCCATGAAGTTAAAAAGGTTGAAAATTGCTGGTCTAGACTATCGTGATTAATACTTTAAATCCTCAGTTCTGTTACAACTTAGCTACTCACACTCTTTGGCTTTTGCTCATCTAGGCTTATTTTTAGTCTGCCTTATGATTTTATATCCCCAAGGATAACAGGGTTTTGCTCCACCATTTATGTCTTTGGTGTTCATCCCGCTGCTATATCTACACTCTCACTCCTGGCTTTCCCTGGTCAAACTGGTGCTCCATGAAGAAGATATGTAGAGCTGGAAGTTACTTTAGAAGTTTTTTCCAAATTTTAGTCATTAATATACCACCTTTACTTTTTTTTTTAAGAGAGAGAGTGGAAGGGAGAAAGATATCGATGTGAGAGAGTCACATTGATTATTTGCCTCCTGAATGTGCCCCAATCAGAGCAAGGGATCCAACCTGCAACCCAAGCATTTGCCCTTGACAGGGAATCAGACCTGTGACCCTTTAGTGCACAGGCCATGCTCTTACCGCTGAGCAACACTGGCCAGGGATACATTGAATAAGTTTTTAAACCTAGATACCTACTTTAGCCTCATTCTTAGGAATGGTATATGTAAAATCACAGAATTGATGGGATAGTTATCTTTTTCTAATACACATTTAATATAAATTCAAAACCAATTAATTTAAGAAGTTTTGCTATATACCTAAAGTCCTCTCATGTACAAATAGCAGGCTTTGGGAAATAGCAATCTGGTCTAACTCTTCATTTTACAGATTAAGAAACAGCTTCAGAGAGATTTGGTTTGTCATAAGGCTAGCTATATGAATTCTTGGGCTTGAAACCTGTCTCTTAGCTCCTGGTCTAGTGCATTTTTTCATTATGCCTAGGGTTAATATAGGGTTCTGTGCACTATCATTTACATATATTAAATAATGAAATCACAGTACTTAATGTGCATGACAATGCAGTGTCAAGGATCCTGATCCAGGACTTTACCATGAAAGAAAGACAAATTGTATAAATGTTGGTTACCTCTGGTACTTGAGTAGAGCAACATTACCATCTTAGAGTCATGGAAGAGAAAACAACAATTAATTATGGAACCACCCATAAGAAGTGGCATCACCAACTGATACAGAATTTGTAAGAGACTTGTTTGCTTTATTGTGATGCCCACTTCTGGACTGACCAGATAATATCTCTGGCCCGTGCTCCTGATACAATCTTTTGTTTCTTCCAGGGATTTCAACAATTTAGAACTTTCTACAGCTTGTTGTACACTATGAAATGTACACTTTGACATGTGAAACCCTTTGTTGAAGCATTCATGCACTATCCAAGTCTTTCCACTTTAGGATTGCTACCAGGGAAGCAAAAGTAAAAGCACATAGAAATCTTTGCCAGATCCATTGAACTCATCAGCAAAGGGGACACTTGAGGCAATGCTTAAAGTGATTCCAGAAAGCTAAGGTAAACAGCGTGACTGTTTTTTACTTTGCATTTGTAGAAGAAGGCAGTAGTGCTGTACTGTTGTAACACGAAGACTCATATTAGAATTTATTCCCTTCTCTAGCTTTCATTCAGCTGGCTCATCTTGAAAGGCCAGATGGCTCTCTTGAAAGGAAGTATCTTCTTAGTTCCACTTACCCTTTTTTGACCATCTAAATGGCTTTTAAACAGTTTGGTTTGCTGTGTGAGAATGTGTATATATGTCTATGGTGGAGAGGTTTGGTGTATTTTTAATTTTCTTAAAAAATCTGGAAACCATGGTAGGGATAATCTGTCTCATCAGAGATTAGCAAACATTCACATCCCTATTGTCTATAAGCAATGTGAGAGTATAGGAGTTGTGAAAACACTAGGCTGTGTTCAAATGAACCGAAGTTCACTAGAGGAAGAGAAAGGATGGCAACTGAAAGCATGGTGATGAGTTCATCTTTTCATTACCCAGGTTGACATGACACTATATATTATATTATTTCTCAAGAAACAGACGTTGCTTGTTGTAGTAGGCATCCTCCCAAGGTTTCATAATTCTCAGTTCTGGCTTAGGCATTCAGTTTACCATTATTTTCCCCAATTTGTCCTAATGATTCTCTCTGGCAGTTCTATCACTACACAGGCTTACATTTCTATCACATCTGGGTCTCAAAGTTGAAATCAGAGCTCACCTGAAGGATTGTCAGTAGGATCAGGGAGGCCTAGTTAGAATTATAGAATGGGAAAAGTCCTTATGAACCACCTGGTCATCTTAGGCCAACTGAGACAGCCTGACTCAGATTGCCCTTTAAGACAGAACCTGCCTCAAGGAGTTGAGTTAGATGACAGACTCAGGTGCCTTCAGGCTCTGCCTCAGCTATCAAGTGGGAGGTGTGTGCTTTCTGGGCAGCTGCCATCCAATGGCTGAGCAAAGTGGTGGGTACAATGGCTTGCCATTTGGGATCAGCAGGGGGCTCCTCTATTCACAGGAGCTCCCAGTTGTGCTGGCCAATACTTTCTCAGACCTTTACCACAGTCTGAGACTCTTCTTATGAAAATTCCTTCCTTTCCCCCTCCTTTGCTGATATCAGACCTGTATTATGGTCTGAAGCTTTCCCTGCCTACTTGTGTCCCTATCCTCCCCCCCCAGGTATTACTCTCAATAAATGTTTTGCACTTCTAATTATATCTTAGCATCTCTTTCCAAAGGACCCAACCAATATACCAATAACTCCCCACTCCCATCTGAGTTCTACAGTAAGGAGTCTGAGGTCCACAGAGGTGAAGTGACTTACCCAAGAACCAATAGCTAGCTAGTAGCAAAGTCAGTATAATAACTCAAACTTCCTGACTCCCAATTCAATGTTTTCCCAAAGTTCAGTGGTTCAAGTACCACCACAATCATGTATGAAACCTCCCATAGATTTTGTTATCTGTTTATCCCCCATGTTATTATTTGTGTGACATATTATTTCACTTATTAAGTTTCTACTTTAGCCTTCTTTGAAGTAATAATATCCATAAAATTTGGATTTTGATGTGCTAGTTTTATATTTTTCTAAAACATATTAAATAAATACAATACCACTATAATAAAGTTTGTGTGTATACTACCTAAAGTCATATGATTTACTGTCAGTGATAGGTGAACCCTAGGACTTAGAAGGCAGAGGAGAAGGAAAAGGTAGACAGAGGGAGGAAGGAAGAAAGGGAGAAAGAAAAGCGAAATACTTATTGGTGAGGAAGAAATGGTAAAAACCCATCAATAACTGCCTCAGGTGCCTTGCTGTGACCCTCCTGTTTCCTACCAAACCCTGGTTTAATCTCCAATTAGTCAACGAACATCCTTTACTTATTGTTTGTCTAAAAAACAAATGGAATGCATTCAGATGTAAATTAAAAATCAAGATTTGTCCTCCAAAAGAGTCAATTCATTTATCCCCCAAATGGACTGAAATGGTCCACTTTGAACAATTTATTGGAGAAGACGCATACTCCTTTTAAAAGCAATAGCTCTAATCTTCATTTTATAAAGTGTTCGAGTGCATACACTTCCTAAGAAAAATATTTAAGTAGCATTTCCTTTCTCATTTAAAAATATTTATTATTAAAACAAAATAAGATTTTTCTCTGATTTAAGAAATATAAGAATATAATTACAATAATTTTCACCTTTATTGTCATTCTTTTGGTTCAAGAGCTCTGTAATGATTATAGTTTTATTGTGCTAATGAAACAAAATTGGGGTTATGTTATAATTTAGTAGATTCCTAGTATCATAGTGATACTTTAATGTTCCTCTTTTGTTCCATGGAAATAGTATTATACAGAACCTCTGTCAAACAGATAGTACTGATTTAGAAGCTATTTTGTTAATTCCTAAACCAACTGTCCTTTTAGAGAAAGGAGAGCTAGAACCTAACCTAGAATGTCACAGATTTTAAAGTCATGGGAAGATTGAAGGTAAAGATTCAAGTTGTGTTTTATTATAAGTAGAAAGATTGCTGTACACTTAATGTTCTATGTTTAAACCTATTTCTAGCATCTGGTTTGAAAATATTTGGTAGTAGTCTACTGAAAAGACAAATCCATTACCGATGTGCATGGACACTTGGGTTAATTGGGGAAAGTTTCCTGTGTTCCCGTCCCTTGTTTTACATTTCAAACCTGTGTAGAATGATTTACATTTCAAATCAAAATGGAATCTAAGAATAACCAGTGAAGAATTATATCAAATTATTATTTTTTAAATAAGGAGAGAATATAAGCTTGCAGCTAAAACAGAGACAGCATAATTAAAAATAAGGCTATTACATTCAGGTTTTAGTGTTTACTGACTCATTTCTCCAAATGTCTAGAGAATAAATTAGGTACTTCATGTATTTCTTTTTTGGACCATTACGAATGACACAAACTAAAGATAATATATTGCACTGGGAAACTTAAATTCTGCTTGTTCTTACCAGGTTAGCAAGCATGTAGTGATAACCTCTTGAATGTTTCCCCAGGATCACAACCTGCAGAAACAATAAAGAATATTGTTTATCCAAGAAAGACATTTTCAATTGCACAATCAATGGGATGGCTAGAACAAATTAATTTTAAATGATCAGCAAAGTGTTAGGTTTTCATACAGTATAGTCACAGTTAATTGGACCAGATTTCACTTTCAGGCAGAGAATACAGGGAGAATTGCTAATATCAAAGTTAAAAATGTCAACAACAAGGGAAAAAAGCTTTTTAAATTTCCAGGTCAGTAGCATCATTGTCACTTAAAATAGATGACAAAAGCAATGAAGCTGATGATCCCCTACCCATGAACTGGATTTCTGTATTTAGCTGTTGAGATGGCAAATGGGCTGAACTTTGCATACAAATGAGAAAATAGAATGTACAGTGCATTTTTTTGTTATCTGGAATACTTAGGGAATAGAACAGTCAAGAATGGGGTTAATGGGATTTTCAGGTTAATCGAGGTCACTTTTGCTTATTGAAAACACTTTCTTTTTTCCTGTTTTAATACCAAAAGCTTGTGGCCATTTGTACATCTTTTGGTGATGAATGCAATGCCTTAGGACAGTGGGGAAAGGAATTTTCCCCTAGGGGACATTTGGCAATGCCTAGAGACATTTTTAGTTGTCACATTTGGGAGGGGTGATAGCATCTAATAAATAGAGACGATGAATGTTTCTGAACATTCTACAATGCACAGGACACCCCCCCCCCCCCAAAAAAAAGAATTTATCTAGCAAAAAATGTCAGTAGGGTTGAGGTTGAGAAACCCTGCCTTAAGATCATCACTGTTATCATAATACTTTCATGAGTAACACTGTATTAATAATAGCCTTACAATTTAACAAGTGCATTTTTATTTTCTCAAAATATGTAAGTGGATTGAATATTTTCCAACCAAATATATTGGTTGGCAGTTGGAAGTTTTGACTAAATACCTGACATAAACTTATTTCCAGATAGCTGAGTAGAGCAAAAATTCTGGTTAACTGAGGATTTTATAAAATGTCATTTTATCAGTACTAACTATGTGCAAAATACTTTGCTGAGTGCACGGAGTGGAAATGAGGAGGGGGGTAACATCGAGGTTAAAGACACAACTAGAGATGGAACCAGGTTTTATACCAGTGGTTCTCAACCTTGGCTGCACATTAGAATCACCTGGGAATCTTTTTAAAATCCTGATTTCTGGGCCTCATCCTCCGGAAATTCTGTTTCTTTGTTACTAATGTTGTGGCCCCACCCCCTAACAAAGAAACAGAATTTCCGGAGGATGAGGCCCAGAAATCAGGATTTTAAAAAGATTCCCAGGTGAGCCCTGACCAGTATGGCTCAGTGGATAGACCGTCGGCCTGCGGACTGAAGGGTCCCAGGTTAGATCCCAGTTAAGGGCATGTACCTTGGTTGCGGGCACATCCCCAGTAGGGGGTGTGCAGGAGCCAGCTGATCGATGTTTCTCTCTCATCGATGTTTCTAACTCTCTATTCCTCTCCCTTCCTCTCTGTAAAAAATCAATAAAATATATTAAAAAAAAGATTCCCAGGTGATTCTAATGTGCAGCCAAGGTTGAGAACCACTGTTTTATACAGACCTGATGTTAATACCTCTTTAAGAAAAATAATACAAAATTACAAATACAATATTCTCAATAAGGCCTTGGAAAGAACCCATCCAAGTAAAAGGCCATTAAGCTTAAGCTTCACAATAAATTCTATGGTAGACACAGCTATCAAAGGGTTTAAAAACAACTTGTGAAGACAATTAATTGCACACATACCAAACCAGAACTATATTTAAAGGTCATTATATTAATAATAAAAACTGCCCTTAATTGAGTATCTAATATATGCCAGGCACTGTGCTAGGTGCTTTATGTGTATTTAATCCTTAGAACAATTTAACAGATTAAGTATGATTAGTTTCATTTTACAGATGAGGAATCTCAACTAAAGAGAGTTTATGACTGTGATTTGCCTGAGGCCACACAACTAGGAAGTAGTAAAGCTGGAATTAGAATCTGGGTCTGTCTGCCTCTAGAACCCATATTTCTGACAGTACATTACCTGGTTTCTTAATATGTGCTAAGTGTCAAATACTAATAACTGCTCTAGGTTCTGAGAGAAGGGGTGTCTGAGATCTGCTGGGATGGATAGGGAAGGCTTTTTCTGGAGGAGATGAGGTTTAAACTGGCCCAGAAGTGTAAATATATATATATATATATATATATATATATATATATATATATATATATATATATAGAGAGAGAGAGAGAGAGAGAGAGAGAGAGAGAGAGAGATTACGTGAGTAAAGGTGCTGTTTTTGATTAACTTAAAATATGAGCCACATTTCTGACTGATTATTTATGGAGGAAATAAAAGGTTAATGAATGTCTTGAGGAGGTAATTTTTCATGCTGCCATGAAACAAAATGAGCTGTTATGTATCTTCTGGGATGTATTTTTCAGTGTCCGCTTGTGAGAAACATCCTTACTGGTGACATTTGTTAACTTTTGATGGCAAGTTGGGACTATACATTTGTTGAATTTTTAATTCACTGACAACCCTCAACATAATAAAATCAGAGGGTTTTGAGTTCTTCCAGAAAAATGAGCTGATTTGTAAAGACATCTGGCAGAGCCTAGAAAAATATAAACAAGCAAGCCCAAAGGAAACAGAGCAAGTCTTTCTCACCAATGGCAGGGCTTAGTTACCTTTTGGAAAAAGGTGAAAGAAAGTCATGGGAAACCTTAGTGTTGTGAGAAGAGCCCTGAATGAGAACCTAGGAATCCAACCTACTGTATGACTGTGGGCAATTCATTCACCTTTCTCCATCTTCCATTTCCTTATCTGTAGTCTGGGACAATGAGCTTGGCCCTTCCTATCTCAACAGTGTTGTTAAGATTAAAGTGAATAACATCCAGAGAAGTATTTGGAATGTGAATTGTGTAATTATGTGATGTTAAATAACTGTGAGAAGGGGTCATTCACTAAGATTTTTTTTTTAGGTTCAGAAAAAGAAGCCATTGAAATATCTGCTTTAGTCCATGCCTAGATGGTCTGTTTAGAACGAACTCACTTATTTGAAGGTAGCTCTCTCACAACATCACCCCTTCAAAACTTAGTTTCAACTGGAAGAGATGGGAAAGTTATCTTAAGATAGAAACCTTTAGGTATTACAAAGCTGCTGCCTTGAAGGCTGTAATTATTTCCTCATCCTTATTTTCAGAGCCTTCTTAACTCTTATTTAACATACAGTTCTTACCAATCCTGCTTTTTTCAGTTCACAGTAAAAGAAAAGCTGCAAATTAGAAGGGTTGTGCATGGAGGGAGGGGGGATATTAGAAAGAGATACATTAGCAGCAGAGGAAGTGACAGACTGACTTAAAGGAGAAGGAGGGGATTTTTAAAAAAACAGACAATATTGTACTACTGCACAGTATAATCAGGGATGTTTGCTGTGAATGCCTAAGCCATCAGGGTATAGATTACTACATTCAGTAATTTCTGCTGGAAAAACCCAGGGATATGTATCATATGTTTTAGGGAAGTTTTCCATAAAAAATGCTCAAAGCCTTAATACTTAAGATACTATACTTCAATTATCTTGGAGCAGCCATGATCCTACTGATATGAACTAAGCAAGGCCTCACTGCAAAAAGTCATGTTTTACTCTTGGTCTTGCCCTTTTATGAATTATTGGCATAGAGCTTGTGGGAGTAAGGATGGGATAGATGGGTTGTGCATTATATGGTGCACAAAAGAAAGTTTTTTTTTTCAGTTAGTCTTAATCTTTATTTTTTTTCCATCTGTTATAGATGAACAAAGCATAAATTTACCTTCAGTTATTTAATGACTTGGGTAACCAAGATAATGTTCAACTTTGCTTTTATAGTAATTATAATAGCTTTTTCTGAATTAGTTTCAGAACTTCAAGTTTACTGTGAAATTTAAGAAGGAAATACCAAGTTCCCCAATTCATATACTGTATTCACTGTACCTTTGTAAGGTTTGTTGGAGATGATGGATGGCTTGATATGATGGCAGATATGATAAATGTAATAAGGGGAAATGTGTGAAATGTAGATAAAATTCATTTTTTTAAAGAAGTGTATTTTTATCTTCACAAATAGGACCTGAAAGAAAAAAAATGCCACAAAACTCATTCACTGAAACTTAAACAACAATTTCCTTTGCAGAAGAAAAAACCTCTTGCTATTAACACACTGAGTTGTGCATATAGAACATTAAATTATTTTGTTTTTTTTCTCCCACTTTACAGCTTTATTGGGCTGTAGTTTACATAGCATAAAAAGTTTAGATGTACAATTCATGATTTTTAGCAAATTTTCAGTCATACAGAAATCACCACAATCCAGTTTTAGAACATTTTCATCATCCTCTCCCACAAGCTTCCCTCAATCCTCTTTTCTTAAGGTGGAAACTGAGCTTATTGTTATGAAACTTTTACTTTTTTTCTAATAAGGGGTGTTTCAAAGTGTACATTTCCCTATAAACACTTCTTTAGCTGCATCCCATAAATTTTTATATGCTTTACTTTCATTTTCATTCAGTCCAAAATATTTAAAAATTTCCCTGCAATTTCTTCTTTGACCATGGATTATTTTTTTTTAAATCTGCTGTTTCACCTGGCCAGTGTGGCTCAGTGATTGAGCATCGACCCATGAACCAAGAGGTCACTGGTTCGATTTCTGGTCAGGGAACATGCCCGGATTGTGGGCTTGTTCCCTAGTAGGAGGTATTTCTATCTCTCTATTCCTCACAATTCCTCTCTCTTGAAAGATCAATAAAAATATGAAAGGAGATGGAGAAACCAAGATAGTGGCATAGGCAAACACCGGAGATTGCTGCCTTGCACAACCACTTCAAAAATACAACTAAAAGACGGAATGGACATCACCCAGAACCACAGGAAGGCTGGCTGAGGGGAAAGTCTACAACTAGAAGGAAAGAGAAAAGCATACCGAGACTCAGAGGAGGTGCGGTGCAGAAGTAAAGTACAAAGGTGCAGAGGTGTGTGCGGAGTGGGCTGGCGGGTGAGGGCGTGGCTGTCTGTTTCAATCAGGAGGGAGTCTCAGGTTCTGAGCTCCAGTTCTAGGCGAGTCTCTGGGGACCCAGACTCAAACGGGAGAAGCGGGACTGTCTGGCATCGGTCAGAACTCGAGGGCAGCTTTCTCTCCGAGGTTTGCAGTGGTTGCTGGGACACTGAGAGGCAGAGCCTCTGGGGAGGGACTGAGAGCAGCCATAACTGCTCGCTCCGCCCACCCTGTTGATCCCCTGGGACCCGCCCTGTCCAACCCCTTCACAGAGGCATTTGCAGGATAGCCTCAGGCAAAGGGTAGATTAGCACCTCCCTAAAGGACAGAAGTTCTCCCACTGAAGACACAGCTGATTCTCACAGCCAGTTGGCCTGGAGGTCAAAACCCCCCAGTATTACCTACAACAATCAAGGCTTAACTACAAGACTGCACACAAAGACCACAAGGGGGTGCACCAAGAAAGCATAAAAAATGCGGAGACAAAGAAACAGGACACAAATGACAGAAATGGAGGATGTAGAGTTCAAAACCACACTTTTAAGGTCTCTCAAGAACTGTCTAGAAGCCGCCGATAAACTTAGTAAGGCCCTCAAAAAGACTGGTGAGACCGCTGATAAATATAGTGAGATCCTCAAGAAATCTAATGAGACCCTCGATGTTGTGATAAAGAACCAACTAGAAATTAAGCATACACTGACTGAAATAAAGAATATTAGACAGACTCCCAACAGCAGACCAGAGGAGCGCAAGAATCAAGTCAAAGATTCGAAATGCGAAGAAGCAAAAAACACCCAACTGGAAAAGCAAAATGAAAAAAGAATCCGAAAATACGAAGATAGTGTAAGGAGCCTCTGGGACAACTTCAAGCGTACCAACATCCGAATTATAGGGGTGCCAGAAGATGAGAGAGAGCAAGATATTGAAAACCTATTTGAAGAAATAATGACAGAAAACTTCCCCTACCTGGTGAAAGAAATAGACTTACAAGTCCAGGAAGTGCAGAGAACTCCAAACAAAAGGAATCCAAAGAGGACCACACCAAGACACATCATCATTAAAATGCCAAGAGCAAAAGACAAAGAGAGAATCTTAAAAGCAGCAAGAGAAAGAAACTCAGTTACCTACAAGGGAGTACCCATACGACTGTCAGCTGATTTCTCAACAGAAACTTTGCAGGCCAGAAGGGAGTGGCAAGAAATATTCAAAGTGATGAATACCAAGAACCTACAACCAAGATTACTTTATCCAGCAAAGCTATCATTCAGAATTGAAGGTCAGATAAAGAGCTTCACAGATAAGGAAAAGCTAAAGGAGTTCATCACCACCAAGCCAGTATTATATGAAATGCTGAAAGGTATCCTTTAAAAAGAGGAAGAAGAAGAAAAAGGTAAAGATACAAATTATGAACAACAAATACGCATCTATCAACAAGTGAATCTAAGAATCAAGTGAATAAATAATCTGATGAACAGAATGAACTGGTGATTATAATAGAATCAGGGACATAGAAAGGGAATGGACTGACTATTCTTGGGGGGGAAAGGGGTGTGGGAGGTGCGGGAAGAGACTGGACAAAAATTGTGCACCTATGGATGAGGACAGTGGGTGGGGAGTGAGGGCGGAGGGTGGGGTGGGAACTGGGAGGAGGGGAGTTATGGGGGGAAAAAAGAGGAACAAGTGTAATAATCTGAACAATAAAGATTTAATTAAAAAATCAATAAAATATATTTTAAAAATATGAAAGGAATTTTAGGGTAAAATAGGCAGGTTTAGGGAGTTTTAGAAATAAAGAGGGTCCATGGGGGAGAAAGGCTTGGAGCCCATAGATGAGGACTTGGAGCTGCCAAAAGACATACATTCACAGAGAAGAGAAAAAGAGGTGCCACAGGATAAGGGGAGAGGAAAACATCCATCACAGAAGATAGGGAAAAGCCACAGGTTATGGGGAGAAAGAGGAAGCAAACTTTCACAGAGGATAGAGAAATGCTGACAAATGGGAGAAAGAGGAAAACAGATTTTCACAGGAGATAGAGAATTCTACCATTGAAGGGAGAGAGACAGAGGGGGGCACCATGTGAGTTTTGAGCTTTGAAGCTGTTATTTATTCTACCAATTGGAAGGCAGTATGAAGAAACAAAGAACTTCAGCCTTTATAAACCTTAGAAAAAAGGGGCTTAATGGGTCACCCCCTTTGGGACCCCCTCCCTATGTGGGAGTCTGTATTTGTTTCCAATAAATTTCCACCCTTTTCATCTACCACCTTTTGTCCATGGCTTTATTCTTTGAATCCACCTGAACAAGAGCCCGGGAAAGAAACCACCCTTGCATCCTGCTCAGGAAAAACAACCCGACTCAAATATATTAAAAGTCTGCTGTTTAGTTGCCAAATATTTCTGATTTTCCAGCATTTTCTCTTATGTAGCTCTAATTTCATTCTGTTTTGATAAGATTTACTCTGTATTATTTCAATCTTTTTAAATTTATTGAGCCCTTAAAAAAAATCTTTATTGTTGAGATTATTACAGTTGTCCCTCTTCCCCCCTCCCCTATAGCTCCCCTCCTCCCAGTTCCCACCCTGCCCCAGGCCCTTGCCACCCTATTGTCTGTGTCCATAGGTAATGCATATATGCATATAAGATCTTTCTCTAATGTCTTCCTGTCCCCCCCACCCCTTTTCCTCTGAGAATCAATAGTCTGTTCCATTTCCATGCCCCTAATTCTATTTTATTCACCAGTTTATTCTGTTCATTAGATTTCTTATTCATTTGGTTTTTAGATTCAATTGTTGATAGATATGTGTTTATTGTCATGTTGTTCATATTTTTTATCTTTATCTTTTTCTATCTCTTCCTCTTCTCAACATTCTAATCTACTCCTTGTATCCCTGTATATTATTCTTTATTTCAGTTAGTATATGCTTCATTTCTGACTGGTCCTTTTCCATTTTTTTTTTTTTTTTTTGCATTATCACTAAGATCCTTGAAAGTTTCACTAAGTCCCTTGGAGGTTTCTAGAAAATTCTTGAGTAACCTTATAACGGTGATTTTGAACTCTATATCCAATAGTTTGCTTTCTTCCATTTCTTTCAATTGTGACATGTTTCTTTGTCTCCACATTTTGGCTGCTTCCCTGTGTTTGTTTCTCTGTATTATTGTGTAGAGCTGCTAAGTCTCCTTGAGTTGATAGAGTGGCCTTGTGTAGTAGGTGTCCTATAGGGCCCAGTGGCTCAGCTTCCCCAATCATCTGAGGTGGACACTCTAGGTGCACCCCTTTGTGGGCTGTGCACACAGTCTTGTTGTAGTTGAGCCTTGATTGCTGTTGGTGTCACTGGGAGGAATTCACCTCCAGGCCAATTGACTTTGGGGACCAGCTGCAACTACAGTGGAGAGCTGCTATGGAGGAGACACCCTTATGGAGGAGGACTTGCTTCATGGGACTTTGGTGCTCACTGAATCTGCCCCTTGACTGTGTCTCTTATGGGTGTGTAGAGTTGTAATCTGGTATGATCTGACACTGACCACGGGCTACACTGGCTCTTGGGTCTCCAGGGAGGTGCAAAACCAGCCATTGCCTGGGGCCAGCCAGCAGGATCTCCAGAGAGATCTGCAGGTTCCTCCTCTTTCTGTCAGGTTTGGAAGTGCCCAGGCGAGGCCAACCTGTGAAGCAAGGCAGGCTGGTGCTCATGCCTAGTCTTGGGCCTTTTAATGATAGGTTGCTGGCTCCCTGACCCAGCTGCAGCTTGTTTGACAGGTTTTAGCCTGAGAAAGGATAGGCCATTTATATGAAAAAGCTGGCACAGCTTGGGTGGGGTTGTAAATTGGGTGGGTGGGGTCTCAGGGAATCAAACAGAAATGGCTGCCAGTCAGTCCTGCAACTGCAGAGGTCCCAGCATGGGGACAATGAGTGCTGCACACACCTCTGTCTGGAAGAAAGCCACCCCCCGTTCCTGCCCCGGTGCCAGACAGTCCAGTTTCTCCTCATATGTGTCTGGGTCCCCCAGAGCCTCGCCTGCCACTGGAGCTCAGAGGAAGCAGGAGCTTGTAAGTTCAGTTTGTGGTGCTTGCCTTTTAAAAGGAGCAGCTGGGTCTCCAGCAGCCTCTGTGTCACTGAGCCCCAATCCCCACTGGTTTTTACAGCCTCTAGTTCTTATTGCCTGTAGGGGCTTCTTTTCCCAGCTCTGGGACTCTGGGCTAAGGGTCTGGTGTGGGGCTGGGACCCCTTGCTCCTCTGGGCAGCCTCCACAGAGGTGATCTCCGCAGAGGCGATCTCCTTCCTGATTAAAAAAGCGGCACACGTGGGGGGCCACACAGACCCATTCTGCGCCTCTGTACCTACTACCAGCCTCAGTGTGCTTTCTTCTTTACCTCTCTAGTTGTAGGACTTCCATTCAGCCAGCTTCCGACAGTTCTGGATGATGGTTGTTCTGTATTTTAGTTGTAATTTTGATGTGGTTGTGGGAAGCAGTGAGTACAGGTGTTTGCCTATGCCACCATCTTCTCATCTAAATTATTTCTTAAATAAGCCAGTGAGCCTGGCCATTATGGCTCAGTGGTTGAGCATTGACCTATGAACCAGGAGGTTACTGTTTGATTCCAGGTCATGGCACATGCCCGGGTTGTGGGCTTAATTCCCAGTAGGGGGCATGCAGGAGGCAGCAAGTAAGTGATTCTCTCTCATCATTGATGTTTCTATCTCTCTCTCCCTCTTCCTTCATCTCTGAAATCAGTAAAAATACATTTAAAAAAAAGAAGCCAGTGAATCATACTCTACCCATTTTGGAAACACTTCTCTTTATTAATTCCTCCATACACTGATCTATGAAATTGGGGCTTGGGTGTCACTGAAGAATTAAAAATAATTCTTAAAATGTTCATTTGGTTTTTTATGTAAGAGGCCCTTTCTTTTTCAATTTAATGCTTATCTACACATTTTCATAATTTTAGAAACTTGAAGTTAAATTGCTCCACACGACTACATGAGAGAGGCCCACAGATCCCTTGGGAGCAGAAGCATCTGTTTCTCTATGCTCACATTAAAAATATATATGCATGTGTGTGGAAAAGTGTCTGTGTTTTTTCCCCTTTGATCCATCTGGTATGCAGATTAGGTTATTTGCAGACCAAAGTACCTCCAGGTTTGAATTTTCTACATCAGTACCAAAAAAAAAAAAAAAAAAGGATCTATGTATAAAGATTGATCTTGCTTTGAGTACAGAACATGCCTTACTGTTCATCTTAATCTGCTTCTCTTTGATTTAGGACCTGAGACTGTTTGGGGGGCTGGGGAGAGAAATGAAGGAGGTTTCTGGTTTTCGTTCACCAGATTTACCTATTGAACAGGTATTTTCTCTTTAAGAAAAAGCTATTAGAGCACATTCCTTGTGTTCCAAGATAAGAAATTCTAAAGCCCCTCCATTTACTGCTTCTTCAGTTAAGAAGAGATACTATTGTCCTATGGCAACTTATCTAATTTTAACCGTGTTGGGTGTTAAATAGTGCTATGCTACAGAAATCAGCCTTAGAATATGTCATACTTCCCAGAAGAAATATCCCATCAGATATGATAAAAGGCATTCATTTTCTTGAATGAAAATCTGAAGTACTAAATTGGTTTGGTTTTAGTTACCATATACTGCCTCAGAAGTCACTTCCATTAGAATTATTTTCTAATAGTCTTAATTTACACACACATGCTCTCCTATAACTGAATGACAGTGCTTCATATTGCAATCATCTGACTTGAAAAAATGTGCTGAATTAGTGAGGCAGAGAATAGCCAATCTCCTGTATTTAAATCAACCCAATGGCAGTGGGGGTGGGGGTGGTACAGATAGGGAAATAATGGCTGAAACTTTTCATAAAGAAGGAAAATGGGAGGATAACCAAGAAATATCACCTGTGCTTATGCTGTCTACAGAGGAAGCTTATGCAGACAGAAGACAATTGAATAACACATCAAATAAAATGCTAGGATGTGAGGATTAGAGGACAAGAATTTCACCAAAGAACATGTCTTTGAAAAGTTTCCCTTCCTAGACTTTAATATTGAATGCACTATGACTGAAAGAAATATGTGGAAGATTTAATGCTAAACAGCAGGAGAGGCGAAGAGAATGTACAAATAAGAGGCAATAAATGGCCACAAGTAAGTTTAAAAATTTTTTTCTTTTAGCTAAAGACAAAATTTTAATGCATTTCCTTCACACTTTTACTATTCATCTTACATAGTTGTTGCATTGCTACATATCACAAATTAAAAGTGCAACAGATTATTCTTGTTCCTAGGGATAAAGGACCATTTGAATGCATGTTGATCTTGGTGGGAACGCCTAATTGTATTCAATCTAAAATAGTATTTCTCAAATTTCATTCCTTCACAGATTTCCTTAATGATTTATGTCCTAGCCACATACCAGAATACTATTATTTACTTAATATTTATCTTTACAGATAAGTCTTTTTTAAAAATATATTTTTATTGATTTCAGAGAGGAAGGGAGAGGGAGAGATAGATATAAATATTAGTGATAAGAGAGAATCATTGATTGACTGCCTCCTGCACGCACCCAACATTGGGGATCAAGCCCACAATCTGAGAATATGCCCTGACCTGGAATTGAACCCTGACTTCCTAGTTCATAGGTCAATTCTCAACCACTGAGCTATGCTGATTGGGGAATTCTTTTTTTTTTAAAATATATTTTATTGATTTTTTACAGAGAGGAAGGGAGAGAGATAGAGAGTCAGAAACATCGATGAGAGAGAAACATCGATCAGCTGCCTCCTGCACATCTCCCACTGGGGATGTGCCCGCAACCCAGGTACATGCCCTTGACCGGAATCGAACCTGGGACCTTTCAGTCCGCAGGCCAACGCTCTATCCACTGAGCCAAACCGGTTTTGGCTGATTGGGGAATTCTTTACTTAAATTTAGCCACATCCAAAGTAACAATGTCCATGAAATCACATGCAGCAAAATAAATACAACTGTATGAAAATAAAATATATTTATCCAGATGCCATTGGAAATTCTCTGGTGTGCCACCAGGGGTGGTGGGAAATATTGCCTTAAAGCAGTTGTGTCTTTAGGGAAGAGAATGCAGAGCATGTTTTCCTGTCCTGTTAAAATAAAGTTACTTTGCCTTATGGTTTAGATCTTAAGACTATCCCCATCTACTTTCAAAGGTTCATGAGTCTTGTGAGGGAGTAAAATGATGGGCAGAGTTTGGTAGGTAGCAAATAATGCCTGGGACTGGGTACAATGACAAATCTATAAATGTATAAAAGCATATTCTAAGGCAAATTACATATCCTCCCCTACCCAGGAAGCCCACCAGCTTTGATCAGCTAGAGCAGTGGTTGGCAAACTCATTAGTCAACAGAGCCAAATATCAACAGTACGATTGAAATTTCTTTTGAGAGCCAAATTTTTTAAACTTAAACTATATAGGTAGGTACATTGTTATTAACTTAATTAGGGTACTCCTAAGGCTTAGGAAGAGCCACACTCAAGGGGCCAAAGAGCTGCATGTGGCTCGAGAGCCGCAGTTTGCTGACCACTGAGCTAGAGTTCTTGGTCATGGAGCCATTCATAAATATTAAAAACACCTGAACTTTTCCACCAGCTAACTTCCTATAAAATGATGCATTTCAAAACACAGTGCATTTTCTTATATTACCTCATCTAGAAGACCTTTCACAATACCCTATTTATATTTGGAAATATTCTAGACATTTCTTCAGGGAGGCAAGGCAGGGGTGATTTTAACTATACTCAACCTACAATAATATTAGTATGTCAGAAAGACTTTTGCAGTCTCTCTGCATTTTGTATTGGTTATCCCCTCCATATTAGTGATAATTTATTTTAAATAATACATTTTAAATAAGTGTTCTTCATTCATTATTTTATTAAATTTACTGTCAGCTATTTTATGTTCACATTTACAACAACTTTGGTTTGAATATTTACAAGTTTAAGTATCAAATTGTATATTTTTTTCTCTGCAGATTTGGCAAAATGGTTTGGGACCAAAGCACTATAATCCTGGATTTCTGACTAAGATATACTGGAAGGAGTATATAGGTGGTGAGTAGAAGGCTTGGAAGTGCCAGTGAACTTATTATTTGGATTAAAAAAATAGGAATGGCAATATCTGGCATACAACTGGGTACTCACTCAAATATGTGTTGTCTCCAGCCACACCCAGTTGGGGATAGGTGGGATAATGCAATGGCTCAGGAATCACACCTTCTCATTTTTAGGTATTTTTTGGGATCAACAGCTCTACATCACACCTAAAATGACAACTTATAGTGTTTAAACTTGTAAGAGTCTAAAACTCTTCATAGATGTGATATGAATCACCCTTAAAACTTGGAACAAATATGTATTTATTAAAGGTGATGTACTAGAAAGAGCCACAAATCTTGAAGTCAGGTGGTTTGGATCCAAATCTATCATTGACTCATTAGCCCCATTGCTGTGTGCAAAACTGAGCCCTAAATGGATGGGTAGAGTATTAGAGACCCAGATTTAGCCCAGAATGATGGAGCCTCCAAGTTGGAAGGGGAGAGGAAGAAATGTGTGGTGTGGGGATGTAGAGAATAAGAATTTTTCTTAGAAATCCTTGATTATGCCTCTGAGAATATATTTTCTGTTTGTGTAATGCTTCCACCATTTGTCACCTTAATCTATTTGTTGAAGGAAGTTAGTGAACATGTTTATATTTTCTAATAAAAGTAAACATCTCTCAGCAACCCAGTGTGTTTTTTAAGCTTTTGATTTTTAGGATAGTTGCTTACTTGGCAGGTTTCTGGGAGCCATGTCATTTAAGAGTATCTCACTTAGCAAAAGGATGACAAATAAGAGAGTTTTAGTTCATGGGAGGCAAAACAAAATCCTCCTAATTCACAAATGTTTGGTTTGGTCTTTCACTCTTGCTACTTGAATTTGGCATTATCTTCCCCACTCTGATAGCTCATTCACCTTTGTGATTGCACTGACACAATAACAGTTCAAGCATTCTAGGCAGAATTACAGGCTTTCAGCCAAAAATAGGGGGCTCCTGAAAGCTGATTATTAAGTATTCAGGAATTTTATGAGTCAGTTATTAAATCTTGGTAGCTTGAAATCAGCCATGGTGGGAGTATTTATACAACAGAAATCAGCCAACACTACAAATAATACCAACATACTATTGGACTCAGAAGGAATATGAGTTGAAGTCTCTAGTGGATGGAAGTGTTGCCTCTCTTAACCATATTTCATTCTTTAAAAAAATATAATGGTTTTATGTTTTATTTTTTAATTCAATCTTTATTGTTAAAAGTATTACATGTGCCCCCCCCAATTGACCCCTTATAGCTACATTTCATTCTTATTAAATGAATATTTGTTGAGTGTCTGCTTTGTGCTAATCCTGAGGTAAGACACTGGGGAGACAGAAGTCACAAAAACCTGCCCTTGCCTGAAGAATCTCAACACTGGAGTAGGAAAGACTGCCAAGTTAACAGACAATTATAACCCAGCAGGAGAAGTATGAGAACAGAAATATGTACAAGTTACAATTTAGGAGAGAATGATTAACACATAACCTGCTAGAAAATACTTTGTCTCCAACTAAAGACTTAAATAATTATTTTCCTTTGTTTTTTATAAGATGGAGCCTTACAAACAGGTAACTTAAAGAGAATCTATGTTGAAAACAAAGAGAGATATATTTCAGAGAAGTATTTCTCTTGGTTTCAGAAGAATCTTGTTGTTTTATAGTGCTTACACACTAGAGGAAAGATATTTGTTTGGACCAGTTATACACATTTGTTTTGGTGGTAGCCAGGGCTGCTCCATAAGAAATTGTGACTGAAATGGTTGGTGGGAAAAGCAAAGTTAGAAGGGATATAAATGGTTATATAGTAAATATAATTGGATCTGTTAAGGACAATGCACTCCGGCTTTGTCAATTACAAGCTGTATAACCTTATGCAGGTTATTTAACCTCTCACTTTTCCATATGTAAAAGTGAACACAATACAGTGGTCCAAAAATATTAAATGAACAATTCTAGAAATAAACAATTCATATATATTTTAAATTACATGCTATTCTGTGATGAAATCTCACGCTGTCCCACTCCATCCCACTGGGGATGTGAATCATCCCTTTGCCCAGTGGATCCACACTGTATATGCTCCATGCCTAAGTTAGTGACTTAGTAGCCATCTCAGTTATCAGATACACTGTGGTGGTATCATGGTGCTCATGTTCAGATAACCTTTATTTTACTTCATAATGGCCCCCAAATGCAAGAGTAGTGATGCTGGCAATTCAAATGTGCCAATAAGAACCTTAAAGTACTTCTTTAAGTGAAAAAAGTATGCATGTGTAAGGAAAAACAGTATGTACATTACTATCCATGGTTTCAAGCATCCAGTGGAGGTCGTAGAAAGTATGCCCTGTGGATAAGGGGAACTCCTATAATTGAGAAGCAGTGGAATAAGGTGGTCAAGACTGCAGATTAGACTGCCTGGGTTAGAGTCCCTATTTGCCCTTTAATAGCTCTGTGAATTTGGACAATTAATTTAGACTCATTTTTTGATAAGGATAATGAAACAGAATTTATCATTAGTACCTACTTCATTGAATTGCAGTGAAGAATAAATGGAATAACAGATCTATAGTTCTTAACAGAGGGTCTAATGCTTACCCGATATTAGTTATGTTTTCTCCTTCCTACATATTGAAATACCCCCTCCCTCCATTCTTCCCTGTGGAAATCACATCTATCCTTCAAGGCCAAGCTTATATGCAGCCTTCTCCATGAAGCCTTTTCTGATTTCTTATCTTTCACTCTCAAAATGTAGAGAAGTGGTTTCCTGCTGCTATGGGGTGAGGGATATGCAAAGGCATCAGAGCTTGGTGCTGGGAGGTATTGAGGCCAGTGATTAGGATAACACTGGGTTGATGTGCAGGAAAGCAGCTGGCATTTGCATCTGGAGTTCAGGCATTTGAGTTAAGGGTGAAAAAGGACAAGAATCTGGGGGTAAACCAATAACAAAGTAACCCACAATGCCATCCTCTACTGCCACCTCCTCTGTTTCCCCCAACATTGATCAGAACCATAAATTCAAAACCACACAGAAACCATGGCTGGGAAAATGTGTGTGGGAGGTGGGGGTGAGGAGAAGTTTCCACCCAAAGACAAAGGAGCACAGGCCGTGACCTAATTGATCATGTATAGTCTTCATCGTGTTTGTACCACAAGAGAGAATGGGGGTTGGAGGTGGGCGGTGAGAGCAGAAATTTTGCCAAGTCAATAAGCTAGATATCTCGTCTCCATTATAGACTGTTGCCCAGTAGTCTCAGGCCCTCCTACTCTGATAGTAACAACAGGACCTTGACCTTATCTATGCTTTATTTCGGGAGCAAGGAGGCAAAGCTATTCCAGGCTTTCTTAGGAACTTGAACCCACAGAGGTTTTGGGGTTAGAGAGAACACTAAGGAACACAATGCATACTCCTTGGAGGCCCAGGTTATAGGAATGTCTTAGGACAGTCTTTCTCAAAGAGTATGTTATATGGAATACCTTCAGAATCTATGAAATACAAGCACCTGAACACTTCTCCAGAGAGTCTGATTCAGAATGCCGGGGTTAGGACCAGGATGTCTTGCATTTTAATCCTCAGGTTATTCTGATGCACACTGAAATTTGAGAACTACCTTTCCATATGATAATAAATACACTTTAAAAAGCTAAAAGCAGGACCCTCAATGATGGGATTCCCATGAAAAGGGGAAGAAGAGAGACATTGAGCTTATGGGGTGCTCTCTTGAGGAGCTCCCATGGGAAGCCCTGAGCAGGGAGGAGGCAGTATGAGGACACTCATGCAGATTCCTGGGAAATAGGAATTTCTGAAAGATTCTTGTTTTAGATAGAACTGCATCAGAGGCAGACTCTGAGACAAATATTTGATTTAATTTGGAGATTATTTCAGAAAGTGTTGATAGGGGAGTGAGGAACTGAGACAGCAAAGGGAAATAAGTCAATACAGGTGCATTAAGAAACAGGTTAGCTCTGAGTACCTCTGGGAGTGGTGCGAAACACACCTACCTAAAAGAGCCAGGAAACTGACTCTATATCTTTCAATTCCCATTCACCATTGACTTATAACTTCATCAGGAGTATTAATTTTTCCCTAATACTTCTGACTTGTCTCATTCTCAGGCTGAGAGAAAGTCTTCAGGTAGAAAGTAGAATGTGCTTATAACAAGATGCTGTTGGCATGTGTAGAAGAGGCTAGTGCCAAGGGTAGGGCATTGTGTCTGGTATAACTACAATAACCCTTATGTCACATATATTGTACTATACAATTTACATATTGCTTTGATATACATCATTGCAACTGATAAAATATGAGGTAGACAGTGATGGTGGTGGGAGTGGAATCCGGAGTCAGATCAACCTAGAACACAAGTTCTTCCTTTTCATAGCCAAGTGACCTTGGAGAAGTCATTTAACCTCTCTGAAACTCACTTTCTACATCTGTAAAATAGTGACCATAGTGGCACCTACTACTTAAGGTTATTGTTAAACCTAAATGAATGAAGAAATGCTTTTAAAATTCCTAGCAGAGTGCTTATGATAGAAGGGGATTCAACCAATATTCCTTCCCTTTCTCCCATCCCCATCTCTTGTACCCCATAGCATATAGCCTCAGTGTATGGCACTGAGGTTGTACTCAATAAATATTCCTAACATAGAAGGTTCCTGGAGAAAAGTCCAGATTATTTGTGAAGCAGTAGAAGAAGGTGCCATCAAAAATACAAAATCTAGGAAAGTATACTAAGGAGGTGGGCATTGAACTAGTTCAAATGCAGGAAAGGCTTCCCCCCTAAAGAGAAAGCTATCTTTTAGACCAAAATTTGAATGATGGGGGGATACTGTTGCTGGTATGGAGTAGGAAAGAGATGATCCCTGGTAGGAAGATGCCCTAGAACAAAGCCTGGTGGTGAGATATAACAGAAGACAAACATAAGCTAACATGTATTGAGCACTTACTGTGTAAAAGGCAGTATGAAAAATGATTTTTTTACATCCTTTATCTCATTGAGTCCTCATCACAACCCTTTAAGATAGGTGCTATTATTATTATTATTATTATTATTATTATTATTATTTAATCCTCACCTGAGGATATTTTTTCCATTGATTTCTAAAGAGAAGAGGGAGGTAGGGAGGAGGAGCGAGAAATATAGATATGAGAGACACATCAATTGATTGCCTCCCACACGCAGCCCTGCTGGGGAACCTGCAACCAAGGTATGTGCCCTTGATTGGGACTCAAACTGTGACCCTTTGGTCCACTGGCCAACACTCTAACCATTAAGCAAAAAATGGCCAGGGCAAGATGCTATTATTAATTTCATCTTCCATGTTAAGAAATTGAAGCACAGAGAAGTTAGGTCACTTGTTTGAAGCCTCACAGGCAGAAAATGATGGAACCTGGAGAGAAAGCTATCTTTTAGACCAAAATTTGAATGATGGGGGATACTGTTGCTGGTGTGGAGTAGGAAAGAGAGGATCCCTGGTAGGAAGATGCCCTGGAACAGAGTGAAAAGCAGATTTTCTTGACTCCAAAACCCAATTCCTAAGTGTTAGCAGCTATAATAATAATTACTGATTATAAAAACTATCATTATTACTGTGAGATGTTCAGCTCCCACCATGAATTCAATTAAACAAAGACTATCACTATCATGTATTATTAGTTAAGTGGGGAGCAGCTTTGGCTTGAATCTTTGAAAATGCTCCTTTGCTGTGGGGTAACCAGGGAATTTTCCTTTGGTTTCCTCTAATTATTTCTCAAAGCTTTGGGCTTGATTCACATGATCACAACTCCAATATTTGATTCCCTATCAGCATATGACATGGGTTGTCATTGTTTAATCACAAGCTGTACTTGTGATGAATGTTGGATAATCAGAACAAAAGCACAGGAAAAATAATTAGAGGGAACTAAAGGAAAGAGACTCACAGCCTTGAACAACAGGCTGTGTGGAGGTTTCTAGGACTCAGTCCCTGACTCTGACAATGTATTTTGATCCTTGTCTGAATGCAAATGAACAACTCCATAAAATCATAGGCAGTTTGTCACAGTGCAGGTTATTTAGCTAGTTAATTAAAAGTCTGAGTGAGCTAGTGCCTTTCTGCACTGGGCTCTGAAGATAACCAAGCCTGTGTTCTGACCAGGCAAGTTAATTTAAAATAAGTGACCTCAATTGGGTAATGGCTGCAAGTTCAAATTCAAGAATCGCTATAATTAGTCCCAGATGATCTTAATTGTTCTTTCAGGAAACAGAGTGGAGATGGGGGAAAGAGAAATGTCCAAGCCCAAAGTAAAGGTTATTAGCCATACCTTTCAAAAGCAGAGGAGCTGAATGGGGCAGGGCATAGTTAATGTGGTGTAACAAGACTTCCATTGCTACTTTTTCAAATGCATCCTGCTAGATGTAGTACATAAAATGGTTTTAGTTTTTTTGTTTGTTTTGTTTTGGTTTTTTTGTTTTAATAAGGATTAGAATTCAGCACTCTTAACCATGTGGTCTCAGGCAAGTTACTTAATCTTATGTCTGTTTCTTATCTATATAATGGAGAAAACACTATTAAGCCTACCTACTTCAGAGGATTGAAGGAGATAATTTGCAAAAAGAGCTTTGAGAAAACATGAAAAGCTCTACAAGACACTATTTATACTTGCTTCAATCCAGGAGAGTTTTCTAACCAAAGATTTTAGATTTTAGAATATAAGGCTACTCTAGGCATGTGCCTCTCAATTTTTTTCCCTTAGACTCTGCCATAAACCAGTTACCTTCTGAACTATACCCCTTGAAAGGTTAAAGTATCACAGTAGGCAGTACGTTCAGCACTATATCTGTATGGTGATACATAATGTTCTAATTTCTTTTTTAAAAATCTTTATTGATTAAGGTATCACATATGTCTCCTTTTTTCACCCATTGACCTCTCCCCAACCACTCCCACCCCCTGGCAAATGCCCTCATCCCTGCAAGTGTCTGTGTCCATTGGTTATGTTTATATGCATGCATACAAGTCTTTTGGGTTGATCTCTTATCCTCCCCTGCCTTCCCTCTGAGGTTTGAAGGTCTGTTCGATGCTTCTATGTCTCTGGCTCTATTTTTGTTTATCAGTTTATGTTGTTCATTATATTCTAAAAATGAGTGAGATCATGTGATATTTATTTTTCTCTGACTGGCTTATTTCGCTTAGCATAATGCTGTCCAGGTCTATCCATCCTGTTGCATATGGTAAGATTTCCTTCTTTTTTACAGCAGTGTAGTATTCCATTATGTAGATATACCACAGTTTTTTAATCCACTCGTCTGCTGATGGGCACTTAGTCTGTTTCCAAATCGTAGCTATGGTAAATTGTGCTGCTATGAACATAGGGATGCATATGTCCTTTCTGATTGGTGTTTCTGGTTTCTTGGGATATATTCCTCAAAGTGGGATCACTGGGTCAAATGGGGGTTCCATTTTTAACTTTTTGAGGAAACTCCATACTGTCTTCCATAGTGGCTGCATCAGTCTGCATTCCCACCAGCAGTGCACGAGTGTTCCTTTTTCTCCACATTCTCTCCAGCATTTGTCGTTTGTTGATTTGTTGATGATAGCCATTCTGACAGGTGTGAGATGGTACCTCATTGTTGTTTTGATTTGCATCTCTCGGATGATTAGTGACTTTGAGCATGTTTTCATATGTCTCTTGGTTTTCTGAATGTCCTATTTTGAAGTGTCTATTTAGGTCCTTTGCCCATTTTTTGATTGGATTGTTTATCTTCCTTTTGTTAAGTTGTATGAGTTCACTATAAATGTTGGAGATTAAACCCTTATCAGTGATAACATTGCCTTTGCCCATTTTTTTTGATTGGATTGCTTATCTTCCTTTTGTTAAGTGGTATGAGTTCCCTGTAAATTTTGGAGATTAAACCCTTATTGAAGATAACATTGGCAAATATGTTCTCCCATGCAGCGGGCTTTCTTGTTTTGTCGATGGTTTCTTTTGCTGTGCAGAAGCTTTTTATTTTGATGTAGTTCCATTTGTTTATTTTCTCCTTAGTTTCCATTGCCCTAGGAGCTGATATTTTGCTGCCTGCGGAGTCCTTTAAGGTTTTCATGGTTTCCCATCTTACCTTTAAGTCCTTTATTCACTTTGAGTTTATTTTTGTGTATGGTGTAAGTTGGTGGTCTAGTTTTATTTTTTTGCATGTATCTGTCAAATTTTCCCAACACCATTTATTGAAGAGACTGTCTTGACTCCATTGTATGCCCTTGCCTCCTTTGTCAAATATTCATTGAGCATAATGGCTTGGGTCCATTTCTGGGTCCTCTCTTCTGTTCCATTGGTCTATATGTCTGTTCTTGTGCCAGTACCAGGCAGTTTTGAGGACAGTGGCTTTGTAATACAGCTTGATATTTGGTATTTTTTTAATATATATTTTATTGATTTTTTACAGAGAGGAAGGGAGAGGGATAGAGAGTTAGAAACATCGATGAGAGAGAAACATCGATCAGCCGCCTCCTGCACACCTCCCACTAGGGATGTGCCCGCAGCCAACGTACATGCCCCTGACCGGAATCGAACCTGGGACCTTTCAGTCCACAGGCCGACGCTCTATCCACTGAGCCAAACCGGTTATGGCGATATTTGGTATTGAGATACCTCTTACTTTGTTCTTCTTTCTCAGGATTGCTGTGGGTATTCAGGTCTTTTTTTTTATTCCATATGAATTTTTGGAGAGTTTGTTCTAGGTCTGTGAAATATGCCGTTGGTATTAATAGGGATTGATTTGAATCTATGGATTCCTTTGGGTAGTATTGACATTTTAATGATGTTGATTCTACCAATCCATGACCATGGTATGTTCTTCCATCTGTTTATGTCTTTCTTTATCTCTTTTTTCATTGACCTGTAGTTTTCCAAGTACAGGTCTTTTACCTCCTTTAGTTAAGTTTATTTCTAGGTACCTTAATTTTTTTGGTCCAATGGTAAATTGGATTGTTTTTTTAATTTCTCTTTCTGTGAGTTCATTATTGGTGTATAAAAAAGCCATAGATTTCTGGGTTTTAATTTTGTATCCTGCTACATTGCTGAATTCATTTATTAAGTATAATAGTTTTTTGATGGAGTCCTTAGGGTTTTTTATGTACAATATCATGTCATCTGCGAAAAATGACAGTTTTACTTCTTCTTTTCCAATTTGGATGCCTTTTATTTTTTCTTCTTGTTTGATGGCTATGGCTAGCACTTCCAGTATTATATCTAACAGGAGTAGTCAAAGTGGGCATCACTGTCTTGTTCCTGTTCTTAGGAGAAATGGTTTTTGGTTTTGCTCATTGAGTATGATGTTGGCTGTAGGTTTGTCATATGAGGCTTTTATTATGTTGAGGTATGATCCCTCTATTCACACTTTGCTGAGGGTTTTTATCAAGAAAGGGTGGATTTTGTCAAATGCCTTTTCTGCATCGATTGATATGACTATGTTATTTTTTCTTTCTTTATTGATTAAGGTATTACATATGTGTCCTTATCCTCCCATTGCCCGCCCCCCCCCCCCCGCCCCTCACTTTCATGTCTTCATTCCCCTGGTGTCTATGTCCATTTGTTCATCCCCCTGGTGTCTATGTCCATTTGACTATGTGATTTTTATCTCTCAATTTGTTTATATGATATATGACATTTATTGATTTGAGGATATTGTACCTTCCTACATCCCCAGAATAAATCCCACTTGATCATGGTGTATGATCTTTTTAATGTAATGCTGGATCTGATTTGCTAGAATTTTGTTGAGGATCTTAGCATCTATGTTCATCAGGGATATTGGCTTGTAATTCTCTTTCTTTGTAGTGTCTTTATCTGGTTTTGGAATTAGGGTAATGCTGGCTTTATAGAAAGAGCTTGGAAGTGTTCCTTCCTCTTGAATTTTTTGGAATAGTCTGAGGAGGATAAGTTTTAGTTCTTCTTTGAATATTTGGTAAAACTCCCCTGTGATGTTCTAATTTCTTAGGAGGTGTACCCACAGAGCTGAAAATGACTTCAGCTTTGTGGGATTTAGAAGAAGTTAGAGAGCACATACATTTAACATTTTTTATGAACTTGGATCCTTTTCCATTTATGTTAATATGAATCTTTGACTTGAAATTCCATGCCGGTACAACACTGTGGTACCACAAGGTTAGTGGAAGTCACAGTGAGAGCAGGATGGCTTTACCCCCATTTATTTTTATAGGAATGCTTGGGTTTCTCTTCAGTGTTCTCATACATTCTAATTACCCATATTTTCCCAAGCCCTGGAAGCCAAAAGTAATAAGAATTTGTACAATAGTAAAAATAAAATAAGTGAAAGCAATACAACCCAGTACAAAGCTTTGGAAAACCAAGATGCTTTTCTTTCTCAATTTTACTTTTAAAAAGGGAATTGTATTGTGCTTCGCATTTGAGTCCCCCCTGAACAGAATGTAAGCGTCGAAGACAGAGATTTACAACCTGTGCTTGCTGACAGTAATCACAACTGTTTATCCTTCAAGCCTAACCAAACTCATTAAAGGAACTTGCTTTTAAATCAGATTCCATGTTCTGCCTTGTTAGATGAGGAACAAGCAAATATTTCAAGCAAATATTGGAATTGTGTCTCCCAGAATTACATTGCTATAAAAGAGCTGTGACTTTTGCTGAAAAGAGCTTGGGGTCATAATGCACAAATAAACAAACAAAAAGCCCCGGCTCCCATTATCCTTCATCACTGGGAAACCCTCATCCATGGTAGGGAGCAGTGGAGGACACAACGTTATGAGGGTTTTGCAAAGGTTTCAGTCATAGGCTGAGCAGTCATGTCTAAAACTCTCCCTGGGAGTTCTGTGGTGCACCATGAGTAAAAGCTACAATATAAAGTGCATATAGGACTGGGAATTTTTGTCCAAGTGACAAACATCAGGACTTTTTTTCCTGAACAAAGTCGAGAAGCTATTTATTTAATTCAGCACATATTTTTGAGTACTTATGAGACTCTAAACTGTTTTAATTGCTGGGTATATATCACTGAACAAAGCATAAAAAATTCTACCTCCATGAAGCCTATATTCTAGTTTGGTTGTCTAGTGATCACTCTCTCCTGTGAATTCCTATATGGTTTCTATCTCTCATATTTCCCTCAGAATACTAATTATTTACCCAATTTAGGCATGTGTCCTGCCATCCCAATGGATTATAAATCCCCAAGGGCAGGGCCCGGGTTTAAACTTGCTAGTGTGTACATAATTTATTGAATACTCTCTAGGCAGGTATTCAATCAATGTTTGTAGACGATGAGAAAGAGAGACTCCAAATATAGGGAAGGAGGATGAGAAGTGTTATGAACTTCAAATATTATCTTTCTGGTACAGTATGTTTTCATTGGAACAGATTATGTTAACCTAAACACTAATTCCAGGTAATTGGGTGGGAAGTTGGATAGGAATGAGAAAGCAGGTGGCCTATTTAGGCTCATATGTAGATATCTATTTGATCCATGTATTGACATACTCTTGGGTAGTGTGTCATAAAGAGTACATTAGAATCAGATATGGATTTAAATCTTTGCTCTGTCACAATGACTTGTGTGGCCATTGTGTATGTTACCATGGTAATGTATTTACTGAGGGAAAAATTCCGTTTCTATCACAATGTCATGATGAAAGGGAGAGTTCTGTTCTGGCCAATATAACCTATGTTCTTATTGGTATCAAGTTTCTACCATCCTGCTTTATAACATCTGAGTTTTTCTTAATTTCCCAAATTGGCACTGCTTATTGGCATTCACTCTGACAAGTGAGCAGGGCTGTCCATACATATGCAAATATAAATTCCCACCCCCTTCTACTGAGTCAAATGAACTATTGGTCCTTGAAGACTCAGTTCAAGAAATCACCAGAAGAAAGCCTCCCTGATCTCTGAGTCAGGTGAAGTTATGCATGTTTCTTCTGCACTTCCATTAGGATCTTTTTCCCCCTCTGTAACTGCACTCACCACTCTAGACCATAATAATCTATTTACTTGACTTCTTCCCTACTAAACTATGAGCTCCTTGAGGGCTGAAACCATGCCTTACTTGTTTTTCACCTTTTCTTTAAACTTATTACTAGTTCTTATCCAGGACAACAGACACAGGCAGTGTGAATAGGAATGTTGTCTTACTTTCAAAGAGAGCTTGAAACCATCTCCTTACATTTCAGCAGAGCTATTGGAATGGATTGTGCATAACATTTTCTGTTTTCTTTTTTCGTGCAATTAAAAAGATAAAGTCATTCACTTGTTTCTCTTGCTTGAAAAGTATTCCTGTTTATGTAGATTTTATGAAGAGGAAACTTGAGTAATGGGTCCTTTTCAGGTTCTATAAAGAACTGAGTCTGAGCTAGTCCTCTTTATGCAAAAAGTCTTTGTTAGTTATGTTGGGTGCTGTTGTACTCAGATTGCAAATGAAACCATCCCCATCTTCCTCCGGAGTACAGTTAAGGGAAATTCATCTCCATATGACAATTTTTCAGCTAAGCTCTGAGCAAAGCAAATAATATGGAACTCATGAAGACAGTTTATAGACTGAACAGGTCTGTCCATATTTGGAGAAACCATATCATTTTCTATTGGCTCATAAATCCTCCAATATTTGGACCATTATTAACTAATATATATACTTTGATGGCAAGATTGTCATACATGCATTTTTGGCACGAGTTAAGAAAGTTAAGAGAATGAGCTGCAGGTCACTGAATGATAATGACCATAAAAGAAAGTGGCTAGGATTTTATGTGTCTTTTGGGGGATTCAAGACCACACTGCTGTTTGTGTTCATAAATTTCAGTTTTGTATCCCACATATGACTGAAATCATATGGTTCTTAGCTTTTTCTGTCTGACTTATTTCACTTAGCATAATGTTCTCAAGATCCATCCATGTTGTTGTAAATTATGCTATTTCATCCTTTCTTATGGCTGAGTAGGGGGTGGGGGGAGAGGGGGTCATAATATGAAGTAACAGGAGAAGATTTGACTTTGGGTGGTGGACACATGGTGCTATCTACAGATTTTGTAACTTAGAAATTCACACATTAAAACCTATATGTTCATGTTGACCATTGTCACCCCAATAAAATTTAATTAAAACAAACAAAAAGAAAAGATCACTGGCTCTAGTTTAGCAAGCAGGGTGTTGTGGTGGATAGAGTCGCTGGGGAAGTACACCATAGGGAAGTTTTCTCAAGCAAAAACTGTCCTTGATTTTAATATTTCACAATTAGTGATTTATCTTTAACATGCTGGGTGTTCTAAGAAGCCCATAACTCTTCTAGGGAGGATACATGGAAAATATTTCATCTCCCTCATGAAAGCAAACACCTGAGGATTCAGGGCTGGGCCTGCTGCCACCTGTTATTGATGTAGCTAATGCAGAAAAGCTAATGGCTCTGTTGGGAGATGCACTTTCCTGCCACTCCTTGAAACTTTTTCTGAGCAGCTTTGTGGTGGTTGCCATAGACACCAAATAGTGAAGGGGTTTGGGTCAGAGTTTGAAGAATTGCACTGTGCTTGAGTGGGAGAGACTGAAATTAAGTTAATGCATTTACAAATAAGGTGTGTTTCTTTCCTTTGTGCCTTTGAGAAAACTGCAACAAAGCAGTCTGTCAAGCAACAATTGATTTTATATTGGCCAGGGAAAAGGGAGGAGGAACAATTTATTGAGTAGGAGGTTCTCAAGTTAAGCACAGGCAGTAGTTTGAAATAGATCAAGAGAAGTGAAAAGGACTCTCAGAGCTGTTGAAGGGATAGCAGTAACGGTAAGACAATGACTTTGGGTGGTGGGCACACAGTACAATATACAGATCTTGTAACATAGAGACCCACACCTGAAACCTATATGATCATATTAACCAATGTCACAGCAACAAGTTTAATTTAAAAAGGGGAAGAAAGAATGGTCATTAAGAAGGTTTCTATAGTACTTTTTTTGACTGCCTAGTCCAGTGGTTGGCAAACTGCGGCTCGTGAACCACATGCGGCTCTTTGGCCCCTTGAGTGTGGCCACGAAGTTTCAATCGCACTGTACGTGCGCACCCGCACGTGGTATTTTGTGGAAGAGCCACACTCAAGGGGGCACAGTTTGCTGACCACTGGCCTAGTCCATTGCTTTAGTGTCCCTGGATCCTCATCTCTTAATATAAGATACAGTATTACTGATGTCCCATTCTATTTTGGTGCTTCCCTTTTATTTACCTGTGTGTGTGTGTGTGTGTGTGTTTTAAATAGCATCATTTCAAGGTTCTGATTTGTGAACCAGTTCACCCAGTTATCCCTTTTCTGTATCACCATTCTTAAGATTGACGGACACATTTTCTGCCAATGCTGAACACTGAAAGACACTGCACCCTTCCTGACCCTGTCCTCAGTAATGATCCAGTTATACTGACAACTAAAATTTCTGCTGTTGGGACAATTAAAGGCATGAAAACAGCTTAAGTTAAACATACCCTTGTTTAAGACCAGTGACACCACTATGATAAGATGGACCTGTTTGGCCCACAAAACCAAAATCAAAGGATTTGCCACTATCTTTCTGCCACTCACAAATGCAAACCTTTAAGTTGATTATAATAAAGTAACATCAAATTGTCAAAGACAAACATTGAAGACACCACACATTCGAGGAGCATATCCTAACCACTAAACTTTTCTCTGACTTCATGTTAGTCTCCCTCTCCTGAGACCTACATTAGAGTATAGAGTTTAAATGCTTTTTGAGTTCTCGGGCTCAGTATCCACATGTTTCTTTCCGTATTCATTTTCTCCTTTAGAAATGAAGTGCAGTTACTCTAATTATAATGCCTGATATTTGCAGACTTGCCCTCTCTGAGGATCTTAGAATACATTGTTTGTTTCATCCTAATGTCATCCTAGTAAGGCAGGGAAGGACTTTTCTATTTTATATTTGAAGTTGCTAAGATGATGAAAGGTCAGGTGGCTGTGCAAGGTCACACAGTGATCTTGAGATAGCACTCAGCCAGCTTTCTGATCCTTGGACTAGTGCTGGATTACTTCAGAAGCTATTGGGCAATTTTCTATTCTTTTTCAGAGTAGGGTGTTGGTGGTACATGTATATTTGAAAAGCTGTTTGGTAACAACATATATATTTAAAAAAAAGGTTGGATCCCACTTCTAGGAATATATCCCAAGAAACTAGTAACACTAATTAGAAAGGATATATGCACCCCTATGTTCATAGCAGCATAATTTACCAAAGCTAAGGTTTGGAAACAGCCTAAGTGCCCATCAGTAGATGAGCGGATTAAAAAACTGTGGTACATCTACACAATGAAATACTATGCTGTGGTAAAAAAGAAGGAGTTCTTACCATTTGCAACAGCATGGGTGGAACTGGAGAGCATTATGCTAAGTGAAATAAGCCAGTCAGAGAAAGATAAATACCACATGATTTCACTAATTTATGGAAAATAATGAACAACATAAACTGATGAACAAAAACAGATCCAGAGACAGAGAAACATCTATCAGACTGTCAAACCTCAGAGGGAAGGTAGGGGAAGGTGGAGGTAAGTGGGAGAAATCAACCAAAGGATTTATATGCATGCAGATAGGCCTAACCAATGGACACAGACAACAGAGGGGTGAGGGCATGAGTGGGGAGGAATGGGGGGAGGTAATGTGGCAATAAGGACACATATGTAATACCTTAATCAATAAAGAAATTTAGAAAAGGTTGGAGAGAAACTAGTGGTATCTGGCTAATAATCTCTTCCACTTTAGCTCTACCTCTAGTGATGTGATATTAATTGTCACCAATCTCCCCAAGTCCTGGCCCTGGCCCATTGATTGGTGCCTGTTACTTGTTAATTTGTTATAACCTTTGGGCAGAGAGTTTGTTTCTGTTAAATCTGAACTGAAGGAAAGTTTCCTCAACAAGGATGGGATTAATTTGATTGGAAGGGCCCAGTGGGTGGTTAGTAACAGTGGTATTAAACTGGTCAAAGGCTCTTTCACACACTCAGTCTCATCAAAGTCCAGACCTTGGCATGGATCAATCAATGGCCTTGGCCCTTCAGTGTTATTGTAGTAAAGACCTTGAGTTTGCACATTTTATTTTATTTTATTTTTGTTGTTGTTACTACACTTATTTGCATTTGCTTGGTGCCTCTCTGTAGGTAAGTACAGAATTCTAGATTATTGTAAGTATAAGTGTCCTGTGGCAATGTGAGATTGAACAATAACTAGCTTTTTTGTTGCTATTGTAAACTGTGGTTCTCTCAGCCCTTATGAACTGTTTGTTACAGCATCTGTTAGAATCTAGGGCAAGACTCCTGTAATCATGCAGCTGTGTGATGAACTTTCTAATTACTACATTTTTGTTGCTGTTCAACTGGGGAAATTTCCTAGTAAAACTGGATGATGATTCTAAAAAAATCCATTAATGTTTATAAGCCAGTAATTCTAGCCCATAGGACTTTGTCAACCTCTCAGTATCTTAAGAGGCTTAACTGGGGCCTTCACAGTATAAGCTACACAAAGGAACGGGTATCAGGGTGTTCTTCTCCTATGACAACTGAAAACATATTTATTGCTTGTAGAGAAAGAAACTATGGTTAGTGTTTCCTTTATATTTTTTTAAAAGAGTGAATCTGAGATCTTACCTGATTTAAGTGATTGAATGAACTCAAAAGGAGAATATTTGTATTAGTTTTATTTTTCCATTTGAATTGATTCATATTTTCATAATTCTAGAATAAAGTATCAGAATTAATATTAAAATGTTAACTTTAATAGAAGGGAGAGAAGGTCTTTTTATTCAATAAATCTTGACTACAATCTACTATAAGTTGCTATGTGCAAAGAGAATCTGAGCAGGAAGGAGTATAACAGTGAATATGGATACAATGAGGAACTTGTAATAGGCTTGTGATGAACAAACTTCAGTTATTCAGAATCCAACTACTAGAAATTATTAATTAATAGGCATTTTCTCTGGGCATTTCCCAAATATTATAAGGGCCGATGTGATATTTATATAGACATATGCAGCATAGTTTTGATCAAACAGAGACTACTATTAATGGGTATATTGTTGTTCTGCACTTTAAAGATAGAAGTAAATGATAAACTTCAAGGCTGTGCCCTGGCCTTGGAGCATATTATTTCAATCTCTCCCTTCATCTGTGTTTCCAAGTTTAAGCAAAGCTCACTGACATTGAGGACTGCAAGATTCTCAGTCAGCAAAAAATAAAACATTCAGTGATAGTCACTAGCCTGGCAACCTGAGAAAGAAGGAAAGTTGACTCACACATTTTTAGATATATATGACATTCTGCCCTCCAGAATTATGGTGTTGCCTTATCACTCCTACTACTGTAGCATGGAAGACATCCCCTCCCCAGCACCATATCTAGCACTGGGTATGGTAAAATGGGTTGGGTCTCAATCAATATTTATGGAATTGAATTTCCCACCTAGTATTTTATAGTTCTGGAAATCATAGCCTGTTGAAACTGGAAGGGACCATCATATTCAATACATTAATTTTATAGTTTAGGAAATGGAGGCACAGAGAGGTTAAGAAAGTTTTTGAAGTCATACAGCTTGGAGCTAGAACCCATGTATCCTGCCTCAAGGCTTATATATTCTGCTTTATAAAACTCCAGGTTGTCTCCAGTCATCCTGAGAACTTTCATGAGGTTCCCTAATAAAAATTAATTGTAATTTGTGTTAATTTTAAAAATAAACCTCCCAAATCTCATAGGAAATAATCAGGCAAATAATGAGATATCATCATTAAAAACAATAGGGGGAGTAAACCTTTGGTTGAATGGGAGTATTTTCTTTTTGAGGCCATTTTCTTTTTGAGACCAAAGCTTCTATCATCTGAAATAAACAAGAGTCTTGCTGTTTCAAACTAATGATCTTGAATGAGTTTTTTCTCTTTAATTTTCCCAGAGAGTATTTGCTTCTACATAGTCACAAAGCCAGTCTAGCCAGTCTGGTGTGAAGTATGACCAGAGAGTCAGATCATCTTTTTCAATAAGCCAAAGATAAAATCTCTAAATATAGAATACTGATGTCTGTAACTAACTCTTAGGATAAATATCTTTGCATTTTAGGGGATAAGTTTATTTAAGGCTACCACTGAGTATTGAAATCAACTAACATGATGACTACTTTTACTGCAAGTATGAAGTCCCCTCACTTAGGGCCTGGAGAACATTAGGTTGGACTTAAGAGAAACCATGTCTATAGTGAGCACATTTAAGAAATCTAACCATAGTTTTTGCTTTTGGGACATTATTATGCAACTAGAGGCCTGGTGCATGAAATTCATGCACAGGAGGGGGGGGATCCCTCAGCCCGGCTTACACCTTCTCCAATCCGGGACCTCTTGGGAGATGTCTGACTGCCTCTCGCAATCCGAGACCACTGGCTCCTAACCGCTCGCCTGCCTGCCTGCCTGATCACCCCTAACCCTCTGCCTGCCTGCCTAATTGCCCCTAACCACCTCTGCCTGCCTGCCTGATTGCCCCTAACTACTTCCCTACCGGCCTGATTACCCCTACTTACTCCACTGCGGGCTTGATCACCCCTAACCACCTCTGCCTCGCCCCACACCCGGGACCCAGGATTCCCTCCTCTGGCTGGTTGCAGGCACCCAGGACCCGGGCTTCTCTCCCTCTGGCCAGCCACAGGCACCTGGGACCCAGGCTGGCTTTGCCCAGGCCAGCTGCAGCTGCAGGGGACTATGGGCAGGTGGATTCACCTGGGCCGCAACCTCAGGCTCCTGGGACCATGGGGTGGGCAACTTGTTCCTCTCCGGGGCCGCAGCCCCAGCTGCTGGTGCCTGGGTCTGCAGGGCAGGTGGCTTTTCCCTCTCCCAGGCTGCAGGTGTAGCCACTGGTGCTGGTGCTTAGGACCGCGGGGCAGGTGGCTTGTCCCTCTCCTGGTCCCCAGCCCCAGCCGTTGGCACCTGGGACCTTGGGGCGTGTGGCTTGTCCCTCTTCTGGGCTGGGCCACAGGTGCAGGTGCAGCTGCTGGCACCCGGGACCGCGGGGTGGGCGGCTTGTCCCTCTCCCAGGCTACAGCCTGACTGGTCCCCATTCCTCTCTCATGAGCTCATTTGTGCCTGGCTGGTCCCCTTTCCTCTCTCCCCAGTGTTGAGTGTCTGAGCCATTATGGCATGATGGTGTGAGGGTGTGACAACTATTTGCATATTAGCTCTTTATTATATAGGATTTGCGGGTACATTTTTGCTTCAAAATAGAATAGTCTACTGTATGTTAAGTAATGGCATTACATCAACATGTCATTAGGGTAAGAAGTAGCAACCACTGGACACCATGATTGGTGATGTGACAAAAACTGAGGCAGCTAATTTACAGAGGAAATCCTGGAATGGTTTCAGGTGGGGAAAGAAAGGGAACATCTAGTAAGATACAGTATGACATGAAGTAAGGCCAATAATATGCTTAGCTACGTATTCATCTACATTTGAAAGCATGCCCATTAGGATAATGGAAAACAAGGAAAGCAAAGAGGAATGGGATCTATTATTTTACATATTGGCCATAACATGTTTCTGGGAGAAGAAGATGGAGAGGCATAGGTATTAGAAATATTTTGACCTTATATTTTATGATTAATATAGTCATATGCAAAAAATAAGCTGTAAGTTTTTCTAATTCCTTTTATTCTACCAGCATGTGTGTACCTAGTCTTTATTATATTATTTTACATTTGTTAAGATGCTTCTCTCTAACTTGGTTCACAGTATTAGGGATTATTAGACATTAAAAAATTACCTTTATTGTTGCCCCCCTTTTTTCCTACATTGGCCCTCTCCACCATGCACCCACCACTCCCTGGCCTTCACCACACTACTGTGTGTCCATGGGCTATGCATATATGCATATAATTCCTGGTTAATCTCTCCCCACCCACCCCCTTCCACCCCACCACCACTTTCCCTCTGAAATTTGTCAGTTTGTTTCATGCTTCTATGTATCTGGATCTATTTTGTTCATCAGTTTATTTTGTTCATTAGATTCCACATATGAGTGAGATCATGTGATACTTATCTTTCTCTGACTGGCTTATTTCACTTAACATAATACTCTCCAGGTCCATCCATCCGCTGCAAATTGTAAGAGTTCCTTCTTTTTTACCACCTCCCTGCCACATAATATTCCATTGTGTAAATGTACCACAGCTTTTTAAATATATATATATGTATATATATACATATATATGTATATATATGTATTATATATATATACATATATATGTATATATATGTATATATATATTTATTTCAGAGAGGAAGGGAGAGTGAAATAGAAACATCCATGATGAGAGAGAATCACTGATCGGCTGCCTCCTGCATATCCCCAACTGGGGATCGAGCCTGCAACCTGGGCATGTGCCCTTGACCAGAATCGAACCTAGGACACCTCAGTCCACAGTCAAACACTCTATCCACTGAGCAAAACCAGCCAGGGCTGCACCAAAGCTTTTTTATCTACTCATCTGCTGATGGGCACTGGGGCTGTTTCCAGATCTTAGCTATTTTAGCTGCTATGGACATAGGGGTACCTATATTCTTCCTGATTGGTGTTTCTGGTTTCTTAGGATATATTCCTAGAAGTGGGGTCACTGGGTCAAATGGGAGTTCCATTTTTAGTTTTTTGAGGAAACTCCATACTGTCTTCCACAGTGGCTGCACCAGTCTGCATTCCCACCAGCAGTGCACGAGTGTTCCTTTTTCTCCACATCCTCGCCAGCACTTGTCGCTTGTTGATTTGTTGATGGTAGCCATTCTGACAAGTGTGAGGTGGTACCTCATTGTTGTTTTAATTTTCATCTCTTGGATGATCATTTTGAGCATTTTTTATATGTCTCTTGGCCTTCTGTATGTTCACTTTAGAGAAGTATCTATCTAGGTCATTTGCCCATTTTTTAATTGGATTGTTTATCTTCCTTTTGTTAAGTTGTATGAGTTCCTTATATATTTTGGAAATTAACCCCTTATTAGATGTATCATTGCCAAGTATATTCTCCCATGCAGTGGGCTCTCTTATTGTTTTGTTGATGGTTTCTTTTGCTGTGCAGAAGCTTTTTATATTGATGTAGTCCCATTTATTTGTTTTCTTCATAGTTTCCTTTGCCCTAGCGGATGTATTGGTAAATATGTTGCTACAAGAGATGTCTGAGATTTTTCTGCCTCTGGTTTCTTCTAGGATTTTTATGGCTTCATGACTTACATTTAAGTCTTTTACCCATTTTAAGTTTACTTTTGTGTATGGTGTAAGTTGGTGATCTAGTTTCATTTTTTGCATGTATCTGTGCATTTTTTCCAACACCATTTATTGAAGAGAGTGTCTCTGCTCCAATGTATGCTCTTGCCTACTTTGTCAAATATTAATTGAGCATAATGGCTTGGGTCCATTTCTGGGGTCTCTATTCTTTTCCATTGATCTATATGCCTGTTCTTGTGCCAGTACCAGGCTATTTTGATTACAGTGGCTCTGTAGTATAACTTGATGTCTGATATTGTGATCCCCCCAACTTTGTTCTTCTTTCTCAAGATTGTGATTCCTCTAACTTTGTTCTGCTTTCAAAAAAAAAGATTGCTTTCAAAAGATTCGGGGTCTTTTTAAATTCCATATAAATTTTTGGAGTGTTTGTTCTGACTCTGTGAAATATGTTATTGATATTTTAATAGGGATTGCATTGAATTTATACATTGCTTTGGGAACTATGGACGTTTTAATGATGTTGAGTCTACCAATCCATGAACATGGTATATTCTTCCACTTGTTTATATCTTCTTCTATCTCTTTTTTCAATGTCCTGTAGTTTTCTGAGTACAAGTCTTTCCACTCCTTGGTTAAGTTTATTCCTAAGTATCTTAATTTTTTGTTGAAATGGCAAATGAGATTTTTTAAATTGCTTTTTCTGAGAATTCACTATTGGTGTATAAAAGTGCCATGAATTTCTAGGTATTAATGTTGTATCCTGCTATGTTGCTGAATTCATTTATTAAATCTAGTAGTTTTTTGGTGGAGTCTTTAGGGTGTTCTATGTACAATGTCATGTCATCTGTGAATAATCATAGTTTTACTTCCTCCTTTCCAATTTGGATGCCTACTAGACATTTTAAAAAGGAAAGACAGAGAACTTTTGTTTTGCTCAATAGTGCCTAGTATAGTGCTCTGAATATAAGCCCTTCTGTGATGTTGACCTCAGAACAATTGACTGGCCTTTCTCTGGGAAGCTTTCTATGTAAATTACAATTCCTGGCCTAGAAGTCTGATCCCTTTGCCTTCCTTCTTCATGATTCATCTCTTGATTATACAGTGATTTCTTAGGTAGCTAAGCAATTATTTATCATCTCCAAGAGGCCCCATTCTGTGCAGCCTGATTCTCAATCATTGGAGCATGGCTTCGGATCACCCTTTGAAATCCTAGTAAGTAACACTTGCCAAATACCTTACCTGTCTTTGTCTTTTGTGTTATTCAGTCCACCTGTAGACACAGGCTGGTAATAAATAAATGGCATCCAGTTTTGGTTCAAGAGATCTCTAGTGTAGTTGTACTTCTATCTAGTACTTATCCCTCAATATAATTTACTTAACATGAAGGACATACACCTAATTATGAAGTATAGAACCACTGCTATATCGTGGTGAAAGAATGTTTAACCCTCATCTTGTAACCATACCTCTGAAAGCAGGTCTCAGAGGAACTGTGGCAGTAAGCATGGAAAGGAGGAGGAGAAATGCGAATATTTACTTCCCTATTGCTGCACCTCCACACCTATGATTTATCCTAGTCATGTACCTTGATCATCTTTTTGTTTTGTTTTGTTTTTACTTTTGCTAGGGTAAACGTGGATATCTATGGAATAATGCAAAATATATGCAAATTTTCCCTATCGGGAAGATTCCCTGGAGTAGCCTATACCACCTCAGATAGATAGAAAAAGGGTTAAAATTATTCCAAAATAGTGATGGGAACAAATTCCATTACTGTGCAAAAGCACTCTCCTCAACCCTGCCTTACAAAGCAAATATCATGACAGTTGATTGGAAGACCTACATTTACACTGAATGAGACTAGAATGTTCAGAAAAACCTACTTGCCAGGAATAAATTGGACACTATGACAGGGACATTTATGTTTTTAGGCCATAAGAGATATGGGTGAATAGGAGCAGGCTCACCCCTAACATTTTTGGGCTCCATGGCAAGAGTACAAATCAAGGACCACATACTGTATATCTAAATGTTACAAAGTCCAGGTCCAACATAGTGGTGGAGTAGGTGGATGTTATACTCACCTCCTCCCAGGACCAAAGTAGAATTACAACTAAAATATAGAGCCATCAAATTGAATAACCAACTGAAGACTAATTGAAGAGAATTCTTATAACCAAGATTTACAGAAGAAGCCACATTGAGACTGGTAGGAAGAGTGGAGATGTGAAAAAGGGCTGGCCCAGGAGCCACATGCAGAGGTGTGTGTGTGTGTGTGTGTGTGTGTGTGTGTGTGTGTGTGTGTGCGCGTGTGCGCTGAGATTCCAGAGAGATATTTCAGCCACAAGATTACCCCTGAGGAAACTTAACCCCATGCTGAGCTTCCTAGCTGAGAGCACCAGAGCTGGGAAGAGGCACCCATGTAACATCTGACTGTGAAAATCAGCAGGGATCCCGGTTGGTGCTTGAGTGTCAACCCATGAACCAAGAGGTTACCAGTTCAATTCCTGGTCAGGACACATGCCCAGGTTGCGGGCTCAATCCCCAGTAGTGGGCATGCAGGAGGCAGCCAATCGATGTTTCTCTCTCATGGATGTTTCTCCCTCTCTCTCCCTCTCTTTTCCCCCCTCTCTCTCTCAAATCAATAAAAACATATTAAAAAAAGAAATATCAGTGGGTGTTTTGTCTGACAGAGAGAGATGATTGTCTGCTAGAAACACAGGCGCCCTCTTAAAAAGCCAAAATCTCTGGACTCTAGCAGAGGGGCAGGGCAGGGGGAATGGAGCAAATGAATTGTGTGAGTAGAGACTGGGTTTTATAGCTCTGGGGAAAGAGCAGAAGAAACAGTTGCCAGGAATGCTGTGCTGAGTGACTCTTCCACACCACAGATGCCATCTTTCTTGGGTGGAGCACTCTCATCCATGTGGCATTAGCCTTGGGAAAAGCAATAACTCCACCCTCTGGACTCCCTGTAGTGTCACCCTGAGGAGCTTGCACGTTGCTGAGGAATCAGCTGCCTAGATTGGGGTGTAGAGGTCTGGGCAGACTCAGAAGGTGTCAGTGACTGAAGTGAATGGTTCTGGGGCAGGGGTCATTTCCCCCCATTTACCCATCAACCTGACTGGCATCTCTCCTGTACAGAAGATGTGCTACTGGCAGCCCTACCCTCCCAACTCCTGGTGACTCCACCCTGCCAAGGTCAGAACAGAATCCAGGAAAGACTGAGTTGTGTGGCTCTTGGATGGGGGCCACTTACACTTTCCCCAAAGGCTGACCAACACCTCCCCCTTAGGGGGATCCACTAGCACTATCCTCCTGATTCCCAGTGCCCCCTGCTGAGATCAGGCTCCTGGAAGAATTGAGATAGACTGAGTTGTGTGCCCCAAGGACAGGGACCATTTCTCCTTTGCACTCCCTAGCAGTGCAGAGTCCTCTCTTCACATGGTCAAATCTTGGTCTTCTTGGGCCTGATAAACTGTTGGCCTCACCCTGACGACTCCCTGAGACCCCATACCACCACAAAGGTGTGCAAGCACCAAGCATTTGACGACTGGGTTTAATATACCCCGGGACATTTGCTGAGTGGCCTCAGACCCAGCACTGGCACCATGTTTGAACCTGTATCAGTCTGATGAACACCAGTCACCCCTACCTGGTGACTCACTGAGAGCCTACCTCATGCAACTCGAATACCACCAGAGGCTCTTTCAGTGACTGAGCCAAACAGAAAGCCAACAGATGGAGGCAGGTGGAAGAGGATTTGGGGGTGCCTTGGAAATTTTGCTGACCTGCCCCCAGGCCTGATGCTGGTAAAAGCTGGCCTTGGTGCACAACATTGGTCCTTTCTTCACACACCCAGGCCCAGCAGAGGCAGCCACAAACTATGTATCCCTATGTAGCTTCAAACAGGCTGCCAAGGGCCAGTCACAGGCAGTGTCTGAAATTGGCCTGAAGCAGAGTTCTTCCCAAAGGCTCTAGAACCAATATACCCAGTGGCTAGTTTCAGATCACATAAAATCAGGATCCAATTAGCTTCACAATTGGTATAACCAAAGGGAAGTCTTGGCAGGCAACACAACCTGATGAAGTGAATTCTCATCCATGTGGTCAGCACCTGCAGCAGCTCATACACTGAAGTACAGGTTGAGTCTCACAATCAACCACCTGGAGGGTCAACCCCACACATGAACAGGCCAATAGAAATCAAGACTGAATGACAACAGGAGGGCTCACATAACAGACATTCCTGGAGCACCCAGCTCAGGTGATAAAGGAGACTATGCCAATGGCTCCCACAGGATACCTACAACATAAGGCCACCCCACCAAGACTGGAAGGTGTAACAGATCTACCTAATACATAGAAACAAACACAGAGGCAGCAAAAATGGGGAGACAAGGAAACATGCCTCAAATGAAACATAGGAAAATCTCCAGAAAAAGAACTAAATGAAATGGAAGCAAGCAATTTACCAGATAGAGAGTTTAAAAAATGGTTATAAGAATGCTCAAGGAACTTAGTGAGAACTTCAACAAAGAGACAGTAAGCTTATTTCGCTTAGCATAGTACTTGAAATAAGCCAGTCAGAGAAAGACAAATATTACATGATCTCACTTATATGTGGAATCTAATCAACAAAATAAACTGACAAACAAAATAGATCAGAGACATGGAAGCATGCAATAGATGAGGATTCTCAGAGAGAAGAGGGGAAGGGGGAGCATTAACCAAAGATCTTATATGCATATATGCAAAACCATGGACTCAGACAATAATTTGGTGAAGGCCTGTAGAGGGGGAGTGAGTGAGAAGGAGAAGGGGAGTGAGTGAAGAGGAGGGGGGGTCAATAGGGGAAAAAACGAGGGCATCTGTAATCCTTTCAACAATTAAGATAAAAAAGAGAGATAGCAAAAGCTCATAGAAACCATAAAAAAGAACCAGTCTGAAATGAAGAATACAGTAGAAGGAATAAACAGTAGATTGGATGAAGCAGAGATCGAATCAGTATTTTGGAATACAAGGTATCAAAAAACACCCAATCAGAGCAGCAAAAAGGAAAAAAAAATTAGTTTAAGGGACCTTTGGGACAACATGAAGCATAACAATATCTGCAATATAGGGGTACCAGGAGAAAAAAGAGAGCAAGGGATCGATAAACTATTTGAAAAAAATAATCACTGAAAACTTTCCTAATCAGGTAAAGGAAAAAGATACACAAGTCTAGGAAGCACAGAAATTACCAAACAAGATGAACTCAAAGAAGCCCAAACAAGACACTTCATTAAAATGGCAGAGGTTAAAGACAAAGAGAGAATCGAGAATCTTAAAATCAGCAAGAGAAACACAGTTAGTTGCCAACAAGTGAGTTCCCATAACAGTGTAAACTGATTTCTCAACAGAAAGATTTCAGAGCAGAAGGGATTGGCATGAAATATTCAAAGTGATGAAAAGCAAGGACCTACAACCAAGATTACTTTACCTAACAAGGCTACCATTTAAAATTTAAAAAGAAATAAAGAGATTCCCAGGACAAGAAAAAGCTACCACCAAAACAGTATTAAGAGAAACGTTAATGGCTCTTCTTCAAGAAGAAGAAAAACACACACCCAGTGGGATGCAGTTAAAAGAAAAAAATGGCAATAAATATGTACCTATGAATAATTACTTTAAATATAAATAGCTTATATGTTCTAATCAAAAGACATAGGCTATACAGCAGAGGATATAATCCTTGAATAAAACACCTACTAATTATGTAATGAATATCTATGACTTCAGACCTAAGAAAAAATCCATTATTTAAAAGACTTAAAAAAAGACATAGGATAGCTGAATGGATAAGAAAACAAGATATATATATATATATATATATATATATATATATAGATATAGATATAGATATAGATATAGATATAGATATAGATATAGATATAGATATAGAGAGACCCACCTAAGAACAAAGGTACACACAGACTAAAAGTAAAGGGATACCTGGCCAGATAGCTCAGTTGGTTAGAGCATCGTCCCAATATGCCAAGGATGCAGGTTTGATCCTCAGTCAGGGCACATATAAGAATGCATACCAATGAATGCATAAATAAGTGGAACAACAATTGATGTTTCTCTCTCAAATCAATAAATGAAAAATTAAAATAAACTTTAAAAAATTAAATGGATGGAAAAATATATTTCATGAAAATGGGAAGAAAAAAGCTGGGTTAGCAATACTTATATTACATTATATAAGTACATATTAGATTACAACTAATGAAATTAAAGCTGTAATAGAAAAACTACTCCCAGCAAACAAAAGTCCTGCCCCCAGGCCTGATGCTGGTAAAAGCTGGCCTTGGTGCACAACATTGGTCCTTTCTTCACACACCCAGGCCCAGCAGAGGCAGCCACAAACTGTGTATCCCTATGTAGCTTCAAACAGGCTGCCAAGGGCCAGTCACAGGCAGTGTCTGAAATTGGCCTGAAGCAGAGTTCTTCCCAAAGGCTCTAGAACCAATATACCCAGTGGCTAGTTTCAGATCACATAAAATCAGGATCCAATTAGCTTCACAATCTCAGGTTGGCCTCACAGTGGCCACTCTTTCTTTGACGTGAGCAACAGGCCCTCTGAGAAAACAACAACAACAGCAAACCAAAGACTATAATAAGAGACAAAGAAGAACATTACATAATGACAAAGGGAACAATCCAACAAGAAGATATAACCCTTGTAAACATTATGCACCCAACATAAGAGAACCCAAGTATATAAAGCAAGCCTTGATGGAAATAAAGGGAGAAATTGACAGTAATACAGTCATAGTAGGGGATTTTAACACCCTATTGACATCAATGGATAAATCATTCAGACAGAAAATCAACAAGGAAACAGCAGCCTTAAATGACATACTAGATCAGAGGGAATTAATTGATATCTTCAGAGCATTTCACCCCAAAGCAGCAGAATATACATTTTTTTTCAAGTGCACAAGGAACATTTTCTAGGATAGACCACATGTTAGAACACAAAACAAGTCTCAATAAATTTAAGAAGGTTGAAATCATATCAAGCATCTTCTCTGACTATAATGGCATAAAACTAGAAATTAATCACAAGAAAAAAAACTGAAAAAACACAAAATGACATGGTGGCTAAATAACATGTTACTAAAGAATGAATGGGTTAACAATGAGATCAAGGAAGAAATCAAAAGATACCTTGAAACAAATGAAAATGAGAACACAACAACCCAATATCTATGGGATACAGTGAAAGTAGTACTAAGAAGGAAATTCATAACATTGCAGTTCTACATCAATAAAGAAAAACTCAAATAAACAATCTAACTTTATACAAAAAATTACTAGAAAAAGAACAACAAACAAAGCCCAACGTGATTCGAAAAAAAGAAATAATATAGATCAAAACAGAAATAAAAGAAATAGAGTCTAAAAGAATACAGTGCAAAAGATCAATGAAACCAAAGCTGGTTCTTTGAAATGATATGACTGACAAAACTTTAACCAGACTCATCAAGAAGAAAGAGAGAGGATACAAATAAATCAAATCAGAAACAAAAGAGAAGTAAAAAAAAAAAAAAAAGAAAGAAAGAAAAAAAAACAAGAAAAAAAGAAAGAGGAGATGTAACAACTGACACCAAAGAAATACAAAGGATGGTAAGAAAATACTACAAACAACTATATGCCAGCAAATTGGACAATCTGGAAGAAATGAGTAAATTCCTAAAAAAGTACAAATTTCCAAAACTGAATCAGGAAGAATCAGAAAATCCAAATAGATTATAACTAATGAAATTAAAGCTGTAATTAAAACACAACAACCTCCCAACAAACAAAAGTCCTAGACCGAATGGCTTCACAGGTTAATTTTACCAAATATTCAATGAAGAACTATCACCTATCCTTCTTAAACTATTCCAAACAATTCAAGAGGAGGGAAGACTCCCAAGCTAATTTTACAAGGCCAGCATTATCCTAATCCCAAAACTGGATAAAGACACTACAAAGAAAGAAAATTATAGGCCAATATCCCTAAAAAACATAAGTACTAAACTCCTCAACAAAATATTAGCAAACAAGATCCACCAATGCATTAAAAGATTATGCACCATGAACAAGTGGGATTTATCCCGGGGATGCAAGGTTGGTACAATATCCGCAAACCAATAAACATGATACACCACATAAACAAAATGAAGGATAAAAACCACATGGTTATATCAAATAGATGCATAACAAATACTTGATAAATTCCAAAACACATTTATGATTAAAAAAAACTCTTAGCAAAGTGGGAATAGACGAAACATACCTCAAAGTAACATAGGCCATAAATGACAAACACACAGCCAACCTCATACTCAATGGGCAAAAATTAAAAATATTTCCCTTCAGACTGGGAGCAAGACAGGGATATCTGCTTTCACCACTTTTATTCAACATAGTTCTGATAGTCCTAGCCACAGGAATCAGACCAGAAGAAGTAAAAGGCATTCAAATTGAAAAGGAAGAAGTAAAACTGTCATTATTTGCAGATCACATGATCCTCTATATAGAGAACCCTAATGATTCCACTAAAACACTATCAGAACTGATAAATGGCCCTAGCCGGTTTGGCTCAGTGGATAGAGCATCGGTCTGTGGACTGAAAGGTCCCAGGTTCGATTCCAGTCAAGGGCAAGTACCCTGGTTGCGGGCACATCCCCAGTAGGAGATGTGCAGGAGGCAGCTGATCGATGTTTCTCTCTCATCGATGTTTCTAACTCTCTATTCCTCTCTCTTCCTCTCTGTAAAAAAATCAATAAAATATATTAAAAAAAGAATCTCATCTTAAAAAAAAGAACTGCTAAATGAATTCAGGAAAGCAGCAGGATACAAAATAAATATCCAGAAATCAATTGCTTTTTTATACACCAATAATGAACTATCAGAAAGGGAAACTAAGAAAATAATCTCATTTATAATTGTTTCAAAAAAAATAAAATACCCAGGAATAAATTTAGCCAAGGATATTAAAGACCTATACTTGGAAAATTACATGACACTGAAGAAATAAATTTAAGAAGATACAAATAAGTGGAAGCATGTTCGTGTTCACAGATAGGAAGAATTAACATAATTAAAATGTCCGTATTACCCAAAGCAATCTGTAGATTCAATGGAATTTCTATTAAGATACCCATGGCATATCTCACAGATCTAGAACAAATAATCCAAAAATGTATATGGGACTACAAAAGACCCCAAATAGCAACAGCAATCTTGAGAAAGAAGAACAAAGGTGAAGGAATCACACTACCTAATATCAAACTATCTTACAAGGCCATAGTAATGGAAATAGCATGGTATTGGCATAAAAACAGACATAGGTCAATGGAACATAATAGAGAGCCCATAAATAAACTCATGACTTTATGGTCAATTAATATTTGATGAAGTTGGAAAAAACATACAATGGGGTAAACATAGCCTATTCAATAAATAGTGTTTGAAAAATTGGACAGGTATGTGCAAAAATAATGAAACTAGACGACCTTCTTACACCATAGATAAGAATAAACTAAAAATGGTTAAAGAGTAAATGTTAGACTTGAAACCATAAATATCCTAAAAGAAAACCTAGGCAGTAAAATCTTGGACATTTCTTGCAGCAATATTTTTTCTGATATATCTCGTCCAGCAAGGGAAATAAAAGAAAATGTAAACAAATGGGACAACATCAAACTAAAGGTTTTTGCACAGCAAAAGAAACCATTGACAAAATGAAAAGACAACCCACTGAATGGGAGAAGATATTGGCCAATGTTACATCTGAAAAAGGGTTAATATACGAAATGCATTAAAAAATCTTATAAAACTCATTCCCCCCAAAAAACAAACAATCCAATTAAACTATGGGCAAAGGACATGAGTAGACACTTCTCCAAAGAGGACATACAGATTGCCAATAGACATATGAAAAGATGCTCAATGTCACTAATCATCAGAGAAATCCAAATTAAAACCATAATGAGATACCACCTCATATCTGTTAGAATGACTTTCACCAATAAATCAATATACAACAAGTGCAGGCCAGGACATTAAGAAAAGGGAACCCTCATGCACTGTTGGTGGGAATGCAGACTGGTGCAGCCACTGTGGAAAATAGTATGAAGTTACCTCAAAAAATCAAAATGGAACTACCTTCTGACACAACAATTTCCCTTTTGGGAATTTATCTGAAGAAACTGGAAACATTAATTTGAAGGAATATCTGCACCCCTATGTTCATTGAAGGAGTGGATTATTTACAATAGCCAAGATTTGGAAGCAGTCCTAGTGCCCATCAGTGGATGAGTGGATAAAAAAGTTGTGGAACACTTATACAATGGAATACTACTCTGCCATAAAAATAAGGAAATCTTCCCTTTTGCAACAGCATGGATGGACCTGGAGAGTATATGCTAAGTGAAATAAGCCAGTCAGAGAAAGACAAGTACCATATGATTTCACTTATGTGTGGAATGTAATTAACAAAATAGAAACAGACTCATAGATACAGAGAACAGATTGATAGCTGTCAGAGGGTTGTTTAGAGGCTGGGTGAAAAAAGTGAAGGGATTAAGCAAAAAAAACCCTTCATAGACACAGACAGTAGTATATTGATTTACAGAGGGAAAGGGGGAAGGGTGGACGTAGAAGAGGGTAAAGGATGGATAAATGGTGATGAAGAGACCTGACTTGGGGTGGTGAACACATAATACCACATACAGATGATGTATTATAGAATTGTACACCAGTAACCTACATAATTTTATGAATCAGTGTTACCACAATAAATTCAATAAAAATTTAAAAATTAAAAATAAATAAATGTTAAAAAGTCCAAAAAACAAGGTAGACCTTGGCCTGGCCCACATATCTATCTGTGAACTAAATAAAAATCTGTCACTTAGAATAATCTGGGGAGGCCCATTTTTAAACAAAATTTGTCATTTTCTCATTTCTTATGGCCAAAATTGTCATTTTCTCCCTCACTACTCCTGCCCTTGACCCACTGGCCCGCTCGCCCCCTTCTGTGCCTTTGTGCTTTGATCTGGGGAACCCAGTTTTTTATGTGTCCCTCTCCCTTTTTTCCCCCTAGATACTCACTCAGCTACTATTTTTTCAAACAAACAAACAAACAAACAAACAAACAAAAAAACACCTCTTAAGAACACATAGGAAAAAAAAGTCTTTGTGTTTTAGTGTTTGTGGTATGAGGAGCCACCTAAAGCATGGAGCTCAATGCAATGGCCCCTCTCACTTGGGTTGAAGGGTGATACTAAGTGGTAAGGAGAAGCATGCCCCTTGGAGCACTGCTTCTCAAGTCTAGTGGCCTACAAATGCCAAGCACCTACCCAAATCCTTATCCTATGGGCATTCATACTTTCCCAGAACCAGTCCTATTTTATGCTTGGTTTTCTGGGAATTAATGGAGGGAAGGGAAACGGTACCTTCCAGACTTTACCAGTTACAGTTAGCATACGCCTTAGAAATGGAAGAAGGAAATGGGCATTACCTAGGGCAGTTTTAGTAAAATAATGAAGACTGTGGTTCTCTTTTTTAATATTTTATTTATTTATTTTAAAATTTCTTTATTGATTAAATTATTACATGTGTCCTTATACCCACATTACCCTCCCATCACCCCCACTCATGCCCTCACCTCCCTGTTGTCTGTGTCCATTGGTTAGGCCTATATGCAAGCATATAAGTCCTTTGGTTGATCTCTCCCACTTACTCCCATCCTCCCCTACCTTCCCTCTGATGTTTGACGGTCTGATTGATAAGACTGTGGTTCTTTACCTGAGAAGAAATGCATGCAGATGGGAATGCTAGTTGTACTTACATATCACTCTGTGAAAGTACTCCTCATGATTTATTCCTACTCTTGTGGTGCTCATTTCATAGTTAGATTGTTTGGGCACCATAAGTAAATGAACTTGTTCATCATAAATAAGCTTCTTACCAAAGGGCATGTTTAAGTAGCATATTTTCAATTTCATGTGCTGGTGGAATATGCATCATCATCAAATGAAGGAAGTGCCTATGAAATGCTTGTTGTATAACAATGCTTGTTGTAAACAAAGCTGTTCCAAGTCTCAACAGGATGCTTATCTCTTAAAACCTCTGCTTGACTCTGCTCTGATTGAAAACTTCAGAAGAGTTTAATATTATATTATATTATTATTTTTTAATTACTGTATTATTTTCCAAATGAACAAATGTAAACCTACTTTTGCCCTACCCTATATTTTGGAGTGAGCACTGTTTTCTTTATATTACAGTCTCATACTTTAGAAAGGCCCCTAATATTGTTCCTCTTGTTTAAAAATAGTTATCTTTGCAAGCCTGACTTACTAACTTGGACGTTTTATTTCTTAAAATGATCATCTTTGAGGTGACAGTCAGGGTTCCTCAAATGAAAGAAACTGTTGAGATTGAGCTGCTTCAGGATTCTGTCCTTAAGAAGAGCTAATTTCATATAATCTATGATGAGGTGATTTTACCCTGGAATATTTCAAGGGAAATCACACATTCTATATTTTTTTTCTCCTGTATAGCACATTGAAATGTATTGGTTTGGTCCCCACGCAGATTGCATAAACTGTAATTCAAGCAGGGACTATGCTGAGATTTACCTTTGAATTATATATGGAAAATAATAAAAACATGGTAAAGACTGAAGGGGGATGTTTAAATCTCTTTAAGGAGTCAACCTTTTAGATATCCAATGCATAGGCAAATTAGAAAATACCCGCATCTGTCCATTAAAATAAGTCTTCTATAATGGTATTTACTTGTCAACACACAGGATTAGATTGGAATATTTGTGTATCATTTAAAATAATCTTAAAACTATTCTATATCTGACTTTTCACTAATACAGAATAGATTCATCTTCATACAGCCTCAGCTGGTGAGACTTTATTTTCTTCCAGTTTCTTCTCTTCTTGTAATGAGTTCTTTCTAATGCTGACTCTCTCTCTAGTCTAGTTAAACTCATTCACTCTGATATTGTCCTTAGGCATGCACTGTAGTTGGTCAGTGTCCTCTTTATGATAACTCATTATACTTAAGGATTGTATTTAAAGTGCATCTTGGCTCTCTTTCACCAGGTTAAACAACCCCAACTCATTTAGACTTTCCTTGTAGGCCCTATTTTCTAATGCTTTAATCTTTTTCTGCTTTTCTCTGGGTCTTCTCTAATGCTTTGCAACTGTTTTGAGAAGTAACTTGATGAGCAGGCCTAATCTACATTTTGGCATTGGCTAAATATTTAATAAGTGACTTAAAATTAAGAAAGGTGGTTCAGTGTAGGGGCAAGATCACTGGACTAGGAGTCAGAAGACGAGTTCTGTCCTTATTCTGCCACTTACTAGGATTGAGCAGAGAGCCACATTTGGTCAAATCACCTAAATGTCTCTAAGCATCAGTTTATCATCTGTAAATCTGGGCTAAGTGCACCTGCCCTGTCTACCTCCCACAGTGAGGCTCAAATGAGATAAATCTGTGTAAAAACACTTTGTTTAGCATCAAAGCACTATTCAAACATTATGTGTCAGGCACCTTTCTAAATGCTTTATATATATATCAACTCATTAAAATTCAGATACCATTCTATAATGAGGAAATGGGGGCATAGATAATTAAATAATTTGCACCAGGTCACACAGCTAGAAAGTAACAGAATCTATGCAGACTGGCTCCAGAGTCCATGCTCTAAAACTATATGCTCTGCTGCCTCTAGAAATAAATATTAAGAGCCATTCATTTTATGGAGTATAACCTTCAAAAGCAGTCCACAGGTATACACTACTGGAATGGAGGATCTATTCAGTCATGGGTAGATAACTGTATGAGAGGCAACCTTTTCACAGTTAATGTTTAGGTTGGTTGTTGAATTAAGGCAGCTGTCCACCAGTGAGGAGCGCCTCATGAATACAGTAATGCAATAATAGGATTGCTACATCGGGTCAGGTTAATGGTTCATTCATCGTAGTACACATACATCTTCTAGTAGATGGTGCTCTTAATTCTTAGATTCAGGATCTACAATTTCTCAATATTCTTTGTGAGCCCTGACAACCCTTCATGCTTTCATTTGTCTCTACCCCTGTCCTCTTGTATGTTAATTGTTATAGCTATAAATTTGGAATACTTTTATGCATTTATTTTTAAACTTTTTTATTGTTTATTGTTTAAAGTATTACATATGTGTCATTTCTCCCCCATCAACCCCTCCCTGGCCACTCCCACCCCCCCAGAACAAGCTCCCACCACCCCAGTGTCCATGTCCATTGGTTATGCTTGGAATACTTTTAAAAATAGGTTAACTGTTAAGGACAAATATTAAAGACAGATTAATACCTAATGGACTCTTTTTATTTCTACTGTAGTATTAAAGGTTGAAAGAGATCAAATGAACTTTCTAAAGAAATGTTGGAAGAATTTTGATTTGCCCCATAAGTGTTTAAACATTCACAAGGAAAATTAGAATCTATATTATGAAATGAGGAGGTTATACTATATAATACTATATTTATGACCTGCTTATATTTGAAAAATTGTACAATATTGAAGTCTTTTCATTATCACCCATTGGATGTAGTGTACAATATGAACTTACATTATGTCAAATCTGATCTATAGGGAATAGGGTTATAGTGGTGTAAATGGCTCTTCTACCTCAGATAGTGGCATTAAGTGTCATTTTGTGGGAGGCTATAGAAATTTCCTTCATGAAAATAACCTTCCCCCAAAGCTGAAAACACCATTGGAAATGGGGGCATCTTTTGGGAAGACTGAATACTGACTGAGTTATAAATATTATTCCAACCCATGATCTGTATAGTGAATTATGATAAGTTTACCAAGCATGGTTAGGAAGCAATGAGAAAAGTATTATCTCTGTATCTTACTATAAAATTTATTTAAAAATATTTTCTCTAAAGAAATATGTTGAGTTCTTTACTTAATTTAAATAATTTTTTAATGAGAAATCTATTTTTATCCACAAAAACTAAACTTTGGCAATTTTCTTATTTTATTTTTTTAAATACATGTATTTTATTTTTTTAATTGTTTTATTGCTTAAAGTATTACAAAGAGTATTATATATGTCTCCTTTTTTCCCCCTTGACCTTCCCCTAGCCTCCCATACCCTCCAGTGTCTTGTGTCCATTGGTTATGCTTATATGCATGCATACAAGTCCTTCAGTTGATATCTTACCCTCCCCACCCCCAAACCCTCCCCGGTCTTCCCACTGTAATTTGAGAGTCTGTTGAATGTTGCTCTGCCTCTGTATCTATTTTTGTTCATCAGTTTATAATGGTCTTAATTATCCATAAATGAGTGAGATCATGTGGTATTTTTCTTTCATTGACTGGCTTATTTCACTTAGCATAATGCTCTCCAGTTCCATCCATGCTGTTGCAAATGGTAAGAATTCCTTCTTTTTTACAGCAGCATAGTATTCCATCCTATAGATGTACCACAGTTTTTTAATCCATCCATCTGCTGATAGGCACTTAGGCTGTTTCCAGATCTTAGCTATGGTAAATTGTTCTGCTATGAACATATAGGTGCATATATCCTTTCTGATTGCTGTTTCTGTTTTCTTGGGATGTATTTCTAGAAGTGGGATCACTGGGTCAAATGGGAGTTCCATTTTTAACTTTTTGAGGAAACTCCATACTGTCTTCCACAGTGGCTGCACCAGTCTGCATTCCCACCAGCAGTGCACAAGTGTTCCTTTTTCTCCACATCCTCTCCAGCACTTGTCGTTTGTTGATTTGTTGATGATAGCCATTCTGACAGGTGTGAGATGGTACCTCACTGTCGTTTTGATTTGCATCTCTCGGTTGATTAGTGACTTTGAACATGTTTTCATATGTCTTTTGGCCTTTCTTCTGTCTTCTTTTGAAAGGAGTTTACTTAGGTCCTTTGCCCATTTTTTGATTGGATTGTTTATGTTCCTTTTGTTAAGTTGTATGAGTTTCCTATAAATGTTGGAGATTAAAGCCTTATCTGTGATAACATTGACAAATATGTTCTCCCATGCAGTGGGCTTTCTTGTTGTTTTGTTGATGGTTTCTTTTGCTGTGCAGAAGCTTTTTATTTTGATATAGTCCCATTTGTTTATTTCCTCTTTAGTTTCCAATGCCCTAGGAGCTGTATTGGTGAAGAAATTGCTTGAGCATATGTCTGAGATTTTGTTGCCTTTGGATTCCTCTAGTATTTTTATAGTTTCCCATCTTACATTTAAGTCCTTTATCCATTTCGAGTTTACTTTGTGTACGGTGTAAGGTGGTGGTCTAGTTTCATTTTTTTGCATGTATCTGTCCAATTTTCCCAACACCATTTATTGAAGAGACTGTCTTGACTCCATTGTATGTTCTTCCCTTCTTTGTCAAATATTAATTGAACATATTGTTTCAGGTCTATTTCTGGGCTCTCTATTCTATTCCATTGATCTATATGTCTGTTCTTGTGCCAGTACCAGGCAGTTTTGAGAACAGTGGCTTTTTAATACAGCTTGATATATGGTATTGAGATCCCACCTACTTTGTTCTTCTTTCTCAGGATCACTGCAGCTATTCAGGGTCTCTTTTTTATTATTACAGATGAATTTTTGGAGAGTTCATTTTAGGTCTGTGAAATATGCCGTTGGTATTTTAATGGGAAGTGCGTTGAATTTATAGATTGCTTTGGGTAGTATAGAGATTTTAATGATGTTGATTCTACCAATCCAGGAACATGGTATGTTCTTCCATCTGTTTATTTCCTCCTCTATCTCTTTTTTCAACGTCCTGTAGTTTTCTGAGAAGAGGTCTTTTACCTCTTTAGTTAAGTTTATTCCTAGGTAGCTTAATTTTTTTTTGGTGAGATGGTAAATGGGATTGCTTTTTTAGTCTCTCTTTCTGTAAGTTCACTATTGGTATATAGAAATGCCATAGATTTCTTGGTGTTAACTTTTTATCCTGCTACACTGCCGAATTCATTTATTAAGTCTAATAGTTTTTTGATGGAGTCTTTAGGGTTTTTTATGTACAATATCATGTCATCTGCAAATAAGGATAGTTTTACTTCTTTTCCAATTTGGATGCCTTTTATTTCATCTTCTTGTCTAATTGTAATGGCTAATACTTCCAGTACTATGTTGAACAGGAGTGATGAGAGTGGACATCCCTGTCTTGTTCCTGTTCTTAGGGGAAATGGTCTTGGTTTTTGTCCATTGAGTATGATGTTGTCTGTGGGTTTGTCATATATGGTGTTTATTATGTTGAGGTATGACCCTTCTATTCCCACCTTGCTGAGAGTTTTTATCAAAAATAGGTGTTGGATTTTGTCAAATGCTTTTTCTGCATCAATTGATATGACTATGTGGTTTTTTTTTCTTTCAATTGGTTTATGTGATGTATCACGCTTATTGATTTGCGGATATTGTACCATCCTTGCATCCCCGGGATAAATCCTACTTGGTCATGGTGTATGATCTTTCTGATGTACTTCTGGATCCGATTTGCTAAGATTTTGTTGAGGATTTTGGCATCTATGTTCATGAGGGATATTGGCCTGTAATTCTCTTTCATTGTGTTGTCTTTCCCTGGTTTTGGTATTAGGGTGATGCTGGCTTCATAGAATGAGCTTGGAAGTGTTCCTTCCTCTTGAATTTTTTGGAATAATCTGAGGAGGATAGGTTTTAGTTCTTCCTTGAATGTTTGGTAAAACTCCCCTGTGAAGCCATCTGGCCCTGGGCTTTTGTTTGCTGGAAGATTTTTGATGACTGATTCAATTTCTTCCATAGTTATTGGCCTATTGAGATTTTTAGATTCTTCCTGATTGAGTTTGGAATGTTGTATTTTTCTAGGAATATGTCCATTTCCTCCAGGTTGTCTAGTTTGTTGGAGTAGAGTTATTCATAGTATTTTTTAACAGTCATTTGTATTTCTGTGGGGTCTCTTGTTATTTCGCCTCTATCATTTCTGATTTTGTTTATTTGGGTCCTCTCTCTGCTTCTTGGTGAGCCTGGCTAGAGGTTCATCAATCTTGTTTATCCTTTCAAAGAACCAGCTCTTGGTTTCATTGATTTTATCTATTGGTTTTTTGGTTTCTATGTCATTTATTTCTGCTCTAGTGTTTATTATCTCCTTCCTTCTGCTCACTCTGGGCTTTTCTTGTTGCTCTTTTTCGAATTCTTTGAGATATAGAGTTAGATGATTTACTACCATTTTTTCTTGGGTTTTTTTTTTTTTTTTTTTTTTTTTTTTTTTTTTTTTTTGAGATAGGCCTGTAGAGCTATAAACTTCCCTCTCAGGACTGCTTTCATTGTGTCCCATAGGTTTTGGATTGTTGTGTTTTCATTGTCATTAGTTTCCAGGATGTTTTTAATTTCTTCTTTGATCTTATTGGTAACCCAATCAATATTTAATAACATGCTATTCAGCTTCCAAGTGTTTGAGTGTTTCGCGTTGTTTTTATTGTAGTTTATTTCTACTATTATGCCATTGTGGTCTGAGAAGATGCTTGGTATGATTTCAATCTTCTTGAATTTGGGGAGACTTTGCTTGTGACCCAATATGTGGTCTATTTTTGAAAATGTCCCATGTGCACGTGAGAACGTATATTCCGTGGTTTTGGGATGAAATGCTCTGCATATGTCAAATAAGTCCATCTGATCTACTGAGTCATTTAGGATTGCTGTTTCTTTGCTGATTTTTTGTCTAGAGGATTTATCCAGTGATGTCAGTGGTGTATTTAAGTCCCCTACTATGATTGTATTGTTGTCGATCTCTCCCTTGATATCTTCCAGGAGTTTTTTATGTATTTGGGTGCTCCTAAACTTTGGCAATTTTACAATATCATTAGAATAGGCTTGAGCAGAGAGCCACCATCTTAAACTTTTGCGAAAAATGTGTGTTTTAATGATTATATCATGTAGCTGCAGGTACTATTTTGCCCCTTGATGGAAGCATAGTAAAATCACAAAACTTATTGAAATAAACTTCTTCAATATTCAACCATTTATCCATTTATCTACCCATCCCTCTATCCATCCAACACTATGGGCCAGGTATCCTGTTGGACACTGGTGATACAACAGTGAACACGACCAACATGGCCCTTACCTCAAAGTAATTATGGCCTAGTAAAAATTCCTTAAATAGCACCAAAAACAATCATGAGTTGACAGATTTGTGACAATTTCTTGAAAGAGAGAAAAAATAAGTGAAATTAACTTTTTAGCCTTACCTGGATTTTGCTAAAACATTTATTTGAAAAAAGTGCTTCCTGAAAAATTGTATTTTGAGGGATACTCTAAATGTGCATATAGAAGAAAGAAAGATAGAAAGTGAAACATGAAAAGAGAAAATTTTTAAAAAATGTTACTTTGGTTTTCCTAAATAATGATTATTTTCCATAGCATTTTATGCTTTTTGAAGCAATTATACCAGCCATGTGAGTTGGAGAAAATATTATTTTCCCTATTATATAGATGAGTCAGCTGAGGCATAGATATTTAAGTGCCCAATATCCCACAGCTATATAGAATTCAGAGTTCTACCCACTTCTTTTTCTATTACATCATGCTGAAAAATCCCAGACTCCAGTATAAGGTCCTATAAAACCCAAAAGATTTAACAAAATGTAAGATATTCAGGAAGCCAAAGTCACTAGCACAAAAAGGAAAACAAAGTACCACAAGGAGGATGTTTCTCTGCTATAGGCTATTAAGTAGGTCACCCACTAAAAGGCTATTTTGGTCTAAAATTTTAGAGGGCATGTAGTACATACACCAACATCACTGACCTGATTCTTCACTTTCAAGATCTAAGAAAATCAAAGGCAGGTTTTTTTTTTTTTTTTTTTAAGGGAGGGGTGGGTCATTTGGATAGCTCAAGAGAATGTTAGTTGGGAAATTTGATTTAGCAAGGCTAGTGCTCTAGATTTTCTGTGAGGTGTGATTCACTAGAGGTGATGCTGTTTTAAGAAGGGGACAGCTTTGTATCTCTATAATGCAGAGTCAGCGGTTTCTCTTTCTTTCTTTCTTTCTTTCTTTCTTTCTTTCTTTCTTTCTTTCTTTCTTTCTTTCTTTCTTTCTTGCTTTCTTGCTTTCTTGCTTTCTTGCTTTCTTGCTTTCTTGCTTTCTTGCTTTCTTGCTTTCTTGCTTTCTTGCTTGCTTTCTTGCTTTCTTGCTTTCTTGCTTTCTTGCTTTCTTTCATCTCTTTGTCTTCCTCCCCTCCTCTCCCCACTCCTCCCCTCTCCTTTCTCTTCTCCCCTCCCCTTCCTCCCTCCCCTCCCTCCCCTTTTCTCTCTTTTTTTTCTATTCTCTTCTTATGGAAGCACATCTGACAAATTGTTAATATTTAATTTTCTATAAAACAGCTCTCCCAGACAATGGCTGCTCACTATAATTCCAATCTCTGAAGCTGTTTTTGCCCCCAGGTACACTGGGATCAAATTAGAATGGAAATTTTTTTCTTACTGTTTATTTATGGAAGCATAGGCACTTTGTTATTAGCTGGCAATGAAGCTACTAAGGAAAATAATATACTTTCACCTCATTTCAATTTGACTCTTTACTTCATTGTATCCATCTGGCTTAAGGTAAAACATTTCTTCTAATATTTTAATCTTAAATTTAAATATCCAAGCTTAATGATGATTTTTCCCTAGTCTAAATCTTCTAAATCTTTTTCACTTTGTTCACATTTTAAAAACCATGAACTTTTTTTTATCATATGCCATCTTAAAAATAGTCTTAAATTACATACACATTTGCCTCTTCTCTCTCTCTCTTTCTCTCTCTCACTCTCTCTCTCTCTCTCCCTTGCCCCCCAAAGAGGTATGGTTTGCAAAAATATACACAAATTTGGAAACCTAGTGAATACTGCAATTAGGCTCCTGAAACAAAACCCCTGCCCTTTTGCCCTGCCTGATTCCTTGTCTGTTCCCTGCTGGAAGGATGGTGTAGGCATGGTATAGGAAAGGAAGAGGATTACTTTGAAAGATTCAGCTATCTATGAAACAGAGGTGTGGAAGGATATGTTTATTTGATAGGTAGCATTAAATTGCAGAGACCTCCAGGTTAATCATGGTAATGCAATTTTCAACAGCTTAGATTTTCTTTCTTTTCCTGCAGCCACTGGGGAGGAAAAAAGGATTAGAAAGACTATCAAAAACCATTGGCACGTTTAGTCTGGTTGGGTACTTAATTTATTAGCAGAAATGCGAACTGCCTCAGGTTGATGATTTAACATGTTGGCTGGGGGTGGAATAAATCTCACACTTACCTGTTCCAAAATTGTGTTAATCCTTTCGACTTCGCAGTCAATCAGGTATCGCTTTTCCTGTCTCCTGTCCATTTCTTCAATGATGCGCCTGAATTCTTGGACGTCCTTTATGTTTCCCACAGACCTTGCTGTCACTTGCCAGTTGTTTTGCACTGCTGCTTCCATAATTGCTTGGAGGATGGAAAATCCTGAATGAAGGAAAGACAGCCATGATGATTTTTTTCCTTTAAAAGTCTTTCTGTAGGTATTAAAAGTTCTATTGAATTTTTATTCACAGCCCATTGAGCCTCTGTGAACCTTATCTGTTGTGGACAGTAGGCTTAGCTATAACCTCAGCCTTAACCTTCCAGTTTGCAACTCTATCTTGTTTTAAAGGGAGGAAGATTCTACAACTTGTGGCCACCAGGTTAGGTGTTCATCAAGCCTGTACTTAATCAATCACAGCTGAATTATTTTTATTGACATGCATTATCAAAATATCTATGGAGCCTTAGCCAGTTTTGCTCAGTGGATAGATCATTGGCCTGCAGACTGCAGAGTCCTGGGTTCAATTCCGTTCAAGGGCACATACCTTGGTTGCAGTTGCAGGCTTAATACCTGGCCCTGGTCAGAGTGCGTGAAGCAACCAACTGATGTGTCTCTCTCATATTGATGTTTCTCTCTCTCTCTGTCTTTTCCCCTCTCTCTAAAAATCAATGGAAAAATATACTTGGGTGAGGATGAACAACAATAAAAAAATATATAGGATAAATGCCAAGATCTTCTTTATATCTGAATACAATCTTCCCTATTGTAGTTGAAGCTCATTTCTTTCATCTTCCATAAACATTCTTCAGAATAAAGATAGCTTTAGTAGAGATAGAACCTTATTATAATATAGCTAATCCTTATATAGGCTCAGTTTTCTTTCTCATGGACTGCTACCAAGCCAACAAAGTAAATTATATCTTTCAAGTAAAATAACCCTAAGAAAACCTGACAAAAATGGTCTATTACAAAGATACACTGATTCTTTGATCACAACATGATGAAAAAGTTCAATCATACTAAATCTTCCTGAGTTCTTCCCATTTCTAAATTAAATTTACCAGGGATTCTTGTGTTTTTTTTTAGTTAATTTATATCAGACAACCATTAATTATTAATACCCTGGAGCTATGCCAAATAGAAAAGAGAAAAAAAATCTGATGCTTGAGTTTTTGGTAACCTTTTTGGAGTCAGGGTTTGAGAAGCTGGGAAGAACAGTATATCTTAAAGTATGAATCACAGAATATTACAGGGCTTTCTAAGTATTAGTCTTTTAGACTATTCGTGTCTCTATTTTATATCATTCCTCTATTTTTGCTTCTGGTATTAGTCCATAATTTAAGTGTAATTTAATCAACTGCTCACATCATTTTATTGGGCTATGGTCAAAAGCAACTTCCTTCCTCCCATAAATTTAAATAGTTTTCCATTTATATTTAGGTAATGACTAATGGGAGTGGGTGATGAGGATGATTTGCAAAGCCAAAATGATCTGTGGCATAACAGTTTGGCCAAAGAAGTAGAAAATGAAGGAAGCTTGTGTTGCCCTTTAAACATATTCCAGGTTCAGTGCTGTCTTGAGCTCACCCTGTAGTGTAAGCAGACTATGGTTGGGAATCTTCTCCACTGCACCATAGAAAATGGTATTGACATTTGGAGATCACGCTTCAGGGAGATGGCAGCAGTGACTCAGTCGTCATTATGATTCCTTTGTGTGCTGGGTGTATGCAGGAAGAAGATCACAAAAGAGACCCAAGCACTTGGTAATTTCCAAATAGCAATTTCAGCACAGGAGCTCAAAATTACAGATCAGAGTAAATTACCATTGCTTTAAATGTTAATTCTTACTCTTTTTAAGCCAACCACACATATTTATTTCTCAGATTTACATTTTTGTGTGGGTTTTCAATGTGCTCTTTGCTTCAGTGGGAGTTGAGGGCACATGGTAGGCCAAAGCATGGGATTAAGAAATAAGCATAGGAAGAAAGAGATTAAAATATTTGAAAATCTTTCTTAAGCAGTATACAATAAGGCCTTATTATTTTGAATACCACTAATTAACAACTTATGAAAACTCACCAAGGACTAGTTTGAATTTTACTTCTGTACTATTTATGAAGAAAGTATTGACTGAATAATAATGGCAATGAAATTACACACAGTATCTTAGATATACTTAAATTAAACATTTAAAAAGACCATTTAGCAAAATAAAAGTTTTTTTCTGTTAATTCAAAACCTATGTTCTTGTAATCTCTGCTATTTAGTCCAGTTCCACCATTTTGGGGCCAAAGGTACAAGTTTAATCCCTTTTCCATGTGACAGTACTTCACATCTTAAAAAACAGTTAACATCTCTCTTTATCTTCTTTTTCTTCAGGCTAAACATGTCCTGATTCTTCAACAATTACTTTTGTGACATGATGATAAGTTCCCTCACTGTTCTGTCTTTTATGGGTATTTGTCAACATTTTATTGATCCTGATAATTCAGATGTGATCTGACCAGTGTGGATGACAATGAGATATTGCTTGATTTGTTATACACTGTTATTTTAGTAGCCTAGGATTGCTAATGTTTTTCAATAGCCATATTATATCGTTATTTAATATCAAGCTTGGATTCAACTAAAGCATGCAAGTTCTCACTGTAAAAACCTCTGCTCTATAACAACTCACCATCCATATATCAAGATTCTTCCATATATTCTTCCATTTCAATCTACTTTTATCTTCTTTTCTAATTCCTTACCCTATCCCAATCCTCACTTCTTCCTTGCTTACACATTTGCTCAAATCTAGAAGATGGTCTTTCCCACTTATTCAGTATTCTTGTTACTCAAGGCAATTGCACCTGTATGTCCCCTTTTCTGGCACTTCCTGCTACACATAGACCTTTGTGGAAGATTCTCTACTCATATGAAGCTTCCCATATTGATTTCTCAGTTATTTCCCCAGCAATGAGATTTAATTTCAAAATAAAAGTATTATAAGTAATGAAGAAATGGATTTGAAGCACTGTATGACAGAAATTTAAAAATTAAAAATAAAACTGGAGAAATAAATTATATTACATACACATGAAGTACTATACTGCTGTTCAAAAGATAGCTCAATCTCTATAAAATAAAAGAAAGATTTCTGTAATATATTATTACATAGAAAAAAGCCACAAAATAGTATGTTTAGCTTAATTTCATTTTTTGTAAAAAACACTTTTTTATATATATAGAAAAAATTAGAAAACATTGGCAGTGGTTTTCTCTAAGGTGTAGGATTACCAAGAACTTCGACTTGTACTGTCATTTGTTTATGTAATGTTTGGCTATTTTACAAGAAGGAAGTATCATTTTCTGTAAGAATAAAAACAATAAAGGTTAAAAAATACAACTCAAGCCGTTCTTTCAGAGCATAAGCTCCTAGAAGACATGGATGGTAGATGAGTGCAGCTCTATATGTTGCCTACTGCCACAAATTAGAGACCTCTTACTAAACACTGATTTTATAGATCTTTTTATACTTGTTCCTTGAACTATGTGAATGTATTACCTATTCAAAAGTACACTGCTTTACTAATGAGCTTGGGTATGGGGCCTCCTGGACTATGAGACTTGCTCACATTTCTGAGCAAGTCACAACTGTGGCTTAATACTGCAGTATCTTTTACCATGCAGTTTCTGTGTCCTCTTGAGTATGTGGCTGTGTATTTGAGAACCCTAGGGGCAATGATCACCTCAATTCAATACATGTCAATGAACAATCCAACAAAAGCTTGTATTTGTGCCTAATTTATTATACTTTGACTATTCCCTGTTGCAGCTGACCAAAGAGAATAAATATTAGTTTGAGGGAGAAAAAAAGGAAAGAAAAGTTTGTCTCTGGAGAAAGAGCAAAAGCAGGCATTGGTGCTTATAGGAGGTGAAGTGTGTAGTACCTCCTTTATTTTTGGCTTTGTTAAGGTAAGTTTGGTCTTTTAGTAGCTTCAGAATTGTCCTTCACTCTGAGTGAACTTTAACATGTCAACTATGCAGTACTGAAAGTTACTTTTATTTAAGCAGCAACTTTTCTCATCCTGATTTCAGACCACCGTTGTTACCTACCTTCTTTTTCATCCTTGTCTTAAAGAATGGGAGTTACTACATGATTAACTGGGTGAATGGTATATTGTAATCTGCATTCAACCAAGATAATATAAGAGCCTGACAATAGAAGAGTGGCAAGGTGATTATGGGTGAAGAACTGGGCTGCAAGTATGACCAATCCAATCCTACTGGATGGTTGTCAAGCAATTCTTGCTAAACAAGGGTGCCATCTGGGTAAAGGGTAGTGTAAGGATACTTATGCTGTATCACCCAAGTCCCCCTTTAGCACCAAAAGACTTATTTTTCCAGCTTCTGGGATAATTGTTGGCTGAAGAGTGCTGCCTAGCTCAAGGTTATACTTGCTTCCAAGGTCAGCCAGTATCTAATAATTGGTTATATGGAGAATAAAGGCACAGCCCTTTTACCCCAAATGGGGTGACTCTAACTCAACTTCAGAGCTCTTTTAAGGGTCGGCTGAGGTCTTGTTATAACTGCACCACAGCATATCTTCTTCTTCTGCCCAAACCCGCTTTCTTATTTTCCTCCAACAAGTGTCAATAATGGGAGTACTACTCCTCAGTAAACTTTTGCATTCAAATCTCCATCTCAGAATCTGCTTCCAGGGTATTTAATCTGTGGCTGTTAGGTTGACCTCATGACAAGGATAGAAACATACAGAAAGATCTCACATCTATAATTGTCAAAACCATTTTCACAGTGGGAAAGAAGGCTAGGATTTTGCTCAATGTACAAACAAAGTAAACACTGTAACATGCTGAGAAAATTTAGTATTTGATCTGAAGACACAGATTATTGACATATGGAAGTTGGTAATGAAGACACCTAAGGAAATATGATTGAGGATAATTTTCTTCTTTCTACTTTGCATCTTCCAGCAGGGTTAGCATTACCTATTGTTGCTCATGAACCTGTATCAGATCTCTCAAAGCCACACCATCTGTAATTTTGACATGGTTTCTAGCAGTTCCCCAAATGATGAGGGTATCTCATATTAACAAATGGGTTTCTTGTGAGTGTTGACATTTATAGCAGTCTGTGCCTGCCTGGGATTTTCAGAGGATTTTACACAAAGCCTAAAAAGAGATTGCTGACACTCTGAAAATTCTCTAGAGAGGCAAGTTGATGAACAGGAATATTCAGAGGGCAGGTCAATATTTGTCCCTTTGGCCTGTGCTAGAAACTGCCTTTTCAGTGTTTGCAGGTTGAAAAAGAGAGGCTCAAATTGGCCCATGAAAATTCTTATGGTCTGTACTTTTCAATCATAGAATTACACAGCATTATAGGCTAGAAGGACTTTTACAGATGACTCAGAGTAGCAGGATAGAATTTTTAAAGCTCTGGAACCTTTTTTTCAAATGAAATTTTTATGGAAGCCCGATCTATGAGATAGATAAAAGTGGAGCTGCTGTGGTTTAGGGGGTAGACATTTAGAGAGGAGAAGTGACTTGGTCAAGATCACACAGCTAGTTCAGAGTCAGATGCAAAACTAAGGAAGCAGGGTTGGGACTAGGGTGAGGAGAGAGAAGCACCTAGGGCACAAAAATTTTTTTGTTTGTTTTTCCCAACTGTGTTGAGATATAAAAGGAATCCTATATAATAAAGAGCTAATATGCAAATGGTCATCACGCCCTCATGTCATCATGCCCTCACACCATCACACTGTAACTGCTCAGACACTCAACACTGGGAGACCAGCCAGGCCCAAATGAGCTTGTGAGAGAGGAATGGGGACCAGCTAGGCACAAATGAGCTGGTGAGAGAGGAATGGGGACCAGCCAGGCACAAATGAGCTTGTGAGAGAGGAATGGGGACCAGCCAGGCACAAATGAGCTTGTGAGAGAGGAATGGGGACCAGCCAGGCACAAATGAGCTTGTGAGAGAGGAATGGGGACCAGCCAGGCACAAATGAGCTTGTGAGAGAGGAATGGGGGCCAGCCAGGCACAAATGAGCTTGTGAGAGAGGAATGGGGACCAGCCAGGCACAAATGAGCTCTTGAGAGAGGAATAGGGACCAGCTAGGCTGCAGCCCAGGAGAGGAACAAGCTGCCCGCCCCACGGTCCTGGGCACCTGCGGCTGTGGCCCTGGGCAAAGCCACCCGCCCATGGTCCCCTGCAGCTGTGGTTGGCCTGGGTGAAGCAGGCCCTGGTCCTGCGTGCCTGCAGCTGGCCAGAGGGAGGGAAGCCTGGGTCCCAGGTGCCTGTGACTGGCCAGAGGAGGGAATTCTGGGTCCCAGGTATGGGGTGAGGCAGAGGTGGTTAGGGGTGATCAAGCCAGCAGGGGAGCAGTTAGGGGCAATCAGGCAGGCAGCCAGAGGTGGTTAGGGGTGATCAGGCAGGCAGGCAGAGGTGTTAGAGGTGATCAGGCAGGCAGGCAGAGGGGTTAGGGGCGATCAGGCAGGCAGGCAGGCAGGCAGGCAGGAGAGTGGTTAGGAGCCAGTGGTCCTGGATTGCAAGAGGCAGTCGGACATCCCCTGAGGGGTCCTGGATTGGAGAGGGTGCAGGCCAGGCTGAGGGACCCTCAACCCCAGTGCATGAATTTCATGCACCGGGCCTCTAGTTGTATATATTTAAGTTGTACAACTTAATGATTTGACATACATATACATTGTGAAATGATCACCAAAATGAAGCTAATGAGTATATCCATCACTTCACATAGTTATCATTTTATTCTCTTTTTTTGTGAGAACACTTAATATTTACCCTCTTGGTAAATTTCAAATATACAATACAGTATTAACTATCATTACCGTGATGTACATTAGATCTCCAGAACTTCTTCACTTGGCATAACTGAAACTTTGTACTTTTGACCCTTTGCATCTTCCAGCAGGGTTAGCACTACCTATTGTTGCTCATGAACCACTTCCCCCACCCTCTCAAGAAAGTACTTTCTGAGGGTTGTGCAAGTGTAGCCTTGCACAACCCTCAGAGGATGTAGTCCCCATCCTGGAAACAAGTCTCTTCACTTCCAAGTTAGTGCTCTTTCAAGAACTTCATGCTGCCCAACCTATTTTATAGGTCTCATTTCAGGATGCCCCTTGGCAATGTTATAAAGTGGACAGAGCTTGTCTCTTTGTGTGCACTTACATCTTCTTGATGCTACAGCAGATCATGATGTTCCCTATATACTCAGTACCCCAACTAGACCTACCATCACCACTTCCTGCTTTTTCTTTCCTTCTTACCCACATCAAAATTTCCCTGTCCTATGTCCCATTCTCTCAGCAGTCTGTCATTTGCCAGGTGCCAAGCATAAGAATGGTTAATGGCTTGGTGAGTTACACTTTCAGCTGAAGCAGTTGGATTTTAACAGTGGCCTTAACACAAGCAAGTTTGGAAGGAAAGAAAAAGGGGATGTTGAACATTGTTTTTGGGGTCTTTCCATTTTATGGGGTCACTCATATGATGAATGTGGAAGTTGATGATGAAGTGCTTTATGGTCTTTAGGGTATGGCATTTAACAAAGGAATAGTTGGTAGCTTGTGTATATCTCAGGAGTCAGTGTAAAACAGGTGCCCAGAGTGTTATTAGTGTCCATCCTGCCTATATCACTCAAATGAATTCAGATGAAAAAAAGTATTGCTCTATTTTTCTGTGTTTTCACTTAACTCTGCGGTTCTCAACTCTGGTTGTACCTTATAATCACCTTGAGAGCTTTTAAAATTAATGTCTAAGCCTCAGCCTGGACCAATTAAATTAGAATCACTGGAAGTGTTTTCTGGGCTTTGTTTTGTTTTGTCTTACATTCCCTGGGTGATTCTCATGTATAATCAGTGTTGAGAACCCCTCATCTATTCTAACGGCTACCCAATGTAAGTGAGGTATATAGAAGCAGGTCTGCTTCTTTCATGATTGGCAGAAAGGTGCTGTGTGAGAAAAGTGTGATTTGAGAAGGGTTATATACCATCCTATATAATTAAGAGTTAATATGCAAATTGACCCTCACACAATCGCACACAATGGCCGCTCCCATGTGGTCAAGGATGGCTGCCACAGGATGGCCAGCAGGAGAGGGTAGTTGTGGGCAATCAGGCCAGTAGGGGAGGGCAGTTGGGGGTGACCAGGCCTGCACAAGAGGGCAGTTGGGGGGCCCAGGCCTCTAGGGGTGGGCAGTTGGGGGCAACTGGGCTGGCAGGGGAGGATGGTTGGGGGCAATTGGGCTAGCAGGAGAGCAGTTAGGCATCGATCAGGCTGGCAGTGGAGTGGTTAGAGGGTGATCAGGCTGGCAGGAAGGCGAGCAGTTGGGAGCCAGCATTCCCGGATTGTGAGAGGGGTGTCCAACTGCTGGTTTAGGTCCGATTCCACATCGGGCCTAAACCAGCAGTCGGACATCCCCCGAGGGGTCCCAGATTGGAGAGGGTGCAGGCTGGGATGAGGGACCTCCCCCCCCCATCCCCTGTGCACAAATTTCGTGCACCGGGCCTCTAGTCCAGAAATAAGCAAACAAAGGCCAGAGGCAAGAGTGGGAAGTACTGGGTAAGGTTACAAAACACTTCTTTTGTGGTAAATGAGGAATCTGGAAACATTGATTATATGGGAAGGAGACCCTAAAGTCCTCAAAGCACTTTACAAATAGCTTTCTTCTTCTGAAATAGCACCTGTGCTTTTCTTTTTAAGTATAAATTAATATGTGCTCATTTTAGACATTTGAGAAGACACAAAAGTATTAAAAAATATAGGTGACTCTATTCCTCTGAATAATCACTGTTAACATTTGATGTATTCCTTTTCATTCTATTTTGTATAAATATACAGCATACTTTTTTAGTAAAAGAAATTATACTATTGGTGTTCTGTCTTTAGAAACCTAACATTATATCTTGAATATTTTCTTAGATTATTAAATGTTTTCAAACATGATTTTAATGGCTACATAACATTCCATCCTGTACAAATACTGTAATTTATATAACCATTCTCCAACATGAACATTTTAATTATTCCCAATTTATTTCTATTGTGAAAAATGCTGTGATGACAACACTCGTACAATATCTCTATAATTTCCATAGGATAAATGCCTGGAGATAGGAATATCAGACCAAACATTTATGAATATTTTAAGGCTTTTGATACATATTACCAAATTGCCCTTCAGAAAGGTTGTACCACTTTATGTTCCCATCAGCAGAATAAGAGAGTACTTGTCTCTCTACTCTCATGCTAGCATTGATAATATATTTGCCCATTTTCTAGGGAAATATAAAAAGATTCCTTTTTGCCAGCATTTCTTTGATTATTAGTAAAGTTAGTGAGTTTTTCATTTTTGTGTCCAATTTTACTGCTTATTTTGAGAATTCCCTGTTTGTTTCATTTGTCCACATTTCTATTGTGATGTTAATATTGTTCTTACTGATTTATAAGAAACTTTATTAATTATATTGTGTAATATAGTCATATTTTAATTCAGTTTACTTGACATTTAATATTGCTTGAGATACATTTTGATTGACAGAAGTTAAATATTTTATGAAATTAATATTCCTGTTCATCAAAAATTGTGAGAATTAGGAGGCAAATGAAAATTTCTCTTCTGCACTTATTCTAGTGCAAACTTAAAACTTATGTGAACCATTTCTCACTTCTTTGGTCTCTACGGGATTTCAGATAAATTTCTCTTGTATATTGTGGCAAAGTAAGTGAAAGAGGAAGCTATATATGGATGTGAAGGTGGTTTCTGAGACAAGTGAAGAGCAAAAAATAGAGGCAGAGGAAAGAGAGATTAGCTCCATTCAGTTATTTCATGTTATATTTTGCCATACCTGATAATAAAAAATCTGAACTCAAATCTGATACTTCAAGATATGATTATTAATGTTATAAAGTATACTTTTCTTTAAAAATAATTTAATAGAAAGATTCCCATAGCATATTTGAATTTGCATTTTGTTGGTTTGTTGTTTGTTTTCATTTTAACTTGATTTGAAAACATTTGGTTTCCACCAAAATCAATATAGTGATTGCCCAAATTTGAGATGCTAATGAAGAAACACTTCTGTGTATGAGGAGCTTGAAATGGGAAGATCAAGGACCCCTCTGTGTTTGCATATGATGTTAGTCTGTGGCTTTTATGGAACAGGATAAAAATAAATATTCACTTGCACCCACCTCAATTTACCCTGAGCAAATTTAAGATTTCCCTGAGGCCTTCATTCTTCATAATTGTGTTTGTTTAAGTTTCCATTTAATTAAGAGCTTACCCTCTGCAAATCTCTTCTTTGCAGCACCATTATTAAGCTGGGACCTTAGCTAATTTATTAAATCTGTGAACAGAAGGTGGTACCCCCAGTGTCTGAGTTCTGTGCTTTTTCCTCTCTTTAATACAAATCCTTCCTCACTCTAAATTGAATCCTCTACTCATACTAGACTGTTCATGACTGTCCATTATGCTTCAGTTGTGACCACCTCCATGCCTTAAAATCAAGTAAAGGGACAAATTTTAATAGAGAAACCAGAGAAAATGGTAATGAAGGGAATTGTTTGACATCTTGAGGTATTCTGTTATCCAAATATCCCACTTGAGGAGGCAACTACTGAATACTCATCAAGTTTAAAGTTGGCTCTGAAGCTGGCAGTTCATGTAATCCTGCATTTTCCATGTTTCTCTTTCATCCTGTTCTTCATTATGAACTTTGTTTCCCTGCTGGTGAATTATGTAGCTTCATTCTCCTTACCATAAGCTGAGAAAGTATGCCCAAATAGATATGTCAGTTTTGTTGAGTGAAAGTGAACTTGCTTTGCATTGTCAGCTGAAAGGAAATTTAGAAGACCATCTGGAGTAGATTTGATTAACGTCTGGGAAAAACAGAATAGTCAAGCCTTCTGATCCTCAATCACACAAGGTCTTATATAAAAATAAAAACTACTTAAAACAACTGGAATTTGGAGTAAAGGAAATACTACAACGCATGTGCACAAATCCTTTGTGTTTCTGTTTGGTATCTACATAATTGTTGGAGATAAGACTACATAAAATCAAACTTACACAGGGTTTGAGCCATCTCAAAGTTGCTCTGTGGACTGCTGCACACTTAAAAGAGGTCATGTGATGATTGACCATGCCCATTAATTGGGTTTCTTATATAACATTTCCTCACTTGGCTTTTAATCCCCTTGAAATTAGTAATTCCCAGCACTGGTCACATGACTGAGTCTCCTAGCCAAGCAAGTGCTGAGTGGCTTGGGTGTTAGCAAGCACTTTATGGGCACCTGAGGGAGAGAGTTTACTATAGATTTCAACCAAAGAAATAATTCTCTTGCCAGCTCTGGTTGTGTGGTGGTGGTGTTGGGGAAGTCTTTATGCATGGTTTTAAAAGGCCCCAATTATAGTTTGGAGGAAGAAGGATACCTATCAGCTATATATGTCTTTGTCCAAGGTCTAATTTATTCCAAATAGAACCTAGTGACCACAATTAAGAAGGTGATCTTTCACCCTGCTACCTCTCCTCCAGCAGGAGATGAACTTTGAATCACCTCCCAGAAGTGGATATATTTTGCATTGAGCATCAACATCTTGGGCTTCCCTTTGTATAAAGTAGTTTACATTGTGGCCTATGCCTATGGAGTAGTAAAGTGAATTGACTGAGGTGGGACTTGAGCTCAGAAAACATGTGCTTGTGTTCCATTAAGCTAAAGACTTCTCTTTAGGAAACTGACTTATCTGGAAATGTTCTTCAGCATTCTCAATTTTGAGAAAGCAAGGCTAAGCCAAACTTCTTAATATCTCTGAGTTTTGGGTATGAGGCATGGATAATGGATACCAGCAAAAAAGAAAAGGGAGTGGAAAGTGGGCGTGAATTTATGTCAAAGATGAAAGGGTTCTGGATCTGATTGCAGAGGACTGTGGCTTTCTTTGCCTGCTCAAGTGCTGAGACTTCTTGATTCTGATACTATTGGAAGGCTGTCAAAGGTAATATTAAGTGCAAGCTTTTGCCTAGAGCAGTGGTTGGCAAACTGTGGCTCGCGAGCCACATGCAGTTCTTTGGCCCCTTGAGTGTGGCTCTTCTACAAAATACCACATGTGGGCGCGCACATACAGTGCATTGAAACTTCGTGGCCCATGCGCAGAAGTCGGTATTTTGTGGAAGAGCCACACTCAAGGGGACAAAGAGCCGCGTGTGGCTCGCGAGCCGCAGTTTGCCGACCACTGGCCTAGAGCAGAGATGGCGAACCTTTTGAGCTCAGCGTGTCAGCATTTTGAAAAACCCTAACTTAACTCTGGTACTGTGTCACATATAGAAATTTTTTGATATTTGCAACCATAGTAAAACAAAGACGTATATTTTTTATATTTATTTTATATATATTTAAATGTCATTTAACAAAGAAAAATCAACCAAAAAAAAAATGAGTTCGCGTGTTACCTCTGACACGTGTGTCATAGGTTCGCCATCCCTGGCCTAGAGGATACAGAGGGGTCAAAGATATATTCCTGAGGACAACAGAGAACACATTTTTCCCTTGAGGAAAAAGTTTCCTTGACTTAACTCTGTGGTCTAAAAACTGCTTGGGGAACACTCAAAGTAGGATATGCAAAACTTACAAGGTAAATAAGAATTTTCATGTGTCCTTCCCACACTAAAAAAAGAGAACCACACACGAAAACACTACCAAGATCAATGCACTTTGAATAGTTGTTTTCTTTCAATTGAGTTTTTTTTTTTTTTAAATGGGTACATGAGAATGGGTTTAGCAGTATGAAGGAGGTTTACAGGTTAATGTTTCATTTTGTGCAGGCCTTGGGCTCCAGGAAGAGTGGCTGAATATTGCATGAGCTACAGAGAAGTTAGGTTGTCTGAGGTGGACAGAGTTCTACTATGTATCTTAGAATTCTCAAATATGAGAGCCAGAATTTCGTGATGGCTCCAATCTCTTTATTGTACAAATTAGAAACTGAAGTCCAGAGAGAGACAGTGGTAGGTCCCAACTTGATCATGACCACAACCCTTTTCTTGTATTAACTTTCAATATGAATTAAAATGACATTTCTGTTGTGTTTTATGGATAAATATCCATTTTGGTATTGAGTAAAAGTTAAAATCCAACAGGAAAATTATGATGGATACCCCTTATAGGTTTGTCTTCAAGGCTTCTGTGACTTCCTTCAATACCTTTGCATGGAGGAGCCAGTGATTCCACAAGTAAGTTTGTATGTTAGAGTATATATTTTCCCTCAAATCTAGCTGGGACTCCAATTTGGTATTGGGGTTCACTCTAATCTACATAACCTTTGAAGTTCACGGCTTGGTTCATTCTGCCTAATCACATAGTTTTTGGGCAGGGCACTGCCTGCCCCTGCTCCCTCAGTCTCTAGTGATGTACTCTGGTTGCCCTACACAGCTGGAAAAGCCTCACCCTATCCCATAAACCTCCCTTTTTATTAAATCTCACTTCCAAACAAATCTCACCAAACAGATGACCCTAATTGAAATGGTGGGAAATGAAGGTTCCAAGCTCTCACACCTGTTCTCTATTATCCTGAGAATTTTAAGCTACAGAGAGAGGCCACTATCTCTCAGGGGTTATGGTTGTATGCAATTTTTAAATCATTGTTTGAATAAGATTCTTCTTTTATACTAGTATTGTCATGTGTAAATTTTTCATCACTCAGATTTTAAATTGAACTGTTTGTCCTTTCACTGTCAAGTTTGCAATAGGAGTATAAACTAATATTTGTTGAATACCTCCTAGGGCTGAGTACTATGTTAAGCGTTTAGACACATTATTACATTTAATACTCCCACCAATCCCAAGCATAGGTAGTTATCCCCGATTAACAGATGAGGAAATTGAGCCACATAGAGGCACATGTTTATGAATTATAGCACATACTAGTAACTTTTGGACCTAGGATCTACACCCAGGTCTGGTTGGATATGTGCTGTTGCCCAGGAAAGATGGCATCATACATTTTTCTATGTGTTTTTTGATGACATGGAGGGATCTAAAATGCAGTGTTGTTTGCCTAACTACCTGAAGACATCCCAGGATTTTTCAGGCCCACTGGGAAGCATGTTTTATAATCAACTGTAAGTGGGTGCTTACCCAAAACAAAGTGAGGGTTCTCTAGATAATGGCATATCTCTCATCAGTTAATCATCATTTCTGGAATTGAGCTGGAGTTATTAGACTGGACAGGTTTTATCATTGCTTGTGTTCTTATTTATTTCTCACACTGTCTCAGATGCCCCCTGACTCCAAAGCAGCTGTTTTTTTAAAATTTATTTTAAAATATATTTTTATTGATTTCAGAGAGGAAAGGAGAGGGAGATATGGAAACATCAATTATGAGAGAGAATTATCTATTGGCTGCCTCCTGTATGCCCCCTACTGGGGATCGAACCTGCAACCCAGGTGTGTGCCCTTGACCAAATTGAACCCGGGACTCTTCAGTCCACAGGCTGACGCTCTGTCCACTGAACTAAACCAGCTAGGGCAGCAACTGTTTTTTTTTTTTTCCTGACTTCCCAATTTCTGTCAAATTTCCTAATTTTAAAATCTAAACATTAGCTTTGACTCTTCCATTACTCTAAGCAAAACAAAGTTAAATTAATTAATCTTTTCTGTGTCTTTCCCTTTCTTTACATTCCAACTTTACTACCAGCTATTTTAAATTTATTATTGGTATTTGCTTGGGCTATTGCAACAGTCCCAGCTGTTCATGAACACCATCTTTAACTTTGTCACTCTTTTGATTATATAATAGCCATGCTCATTCTCAAAAATCTTCAAAAGTTTTTATTTGCCCATAGGATAAAGTTCAAAGGAGGGATTAGAAATGTTTCAACTTGCTTTCAATCCAGGATTTACTTTAGAGGAAAGTCTTAAGGGACTTATTAAACTGGGTAAGCTTATGGTTGGTTGTTCCTTTCTGATTCTGGAACTCAGTTTCTTTTATATTCTATTTTGAAGGGTCCCTTGAAGATTGTATAAATAAGTACTGTTAGGAAGGTGGATCAAGAACATTCTAGTCTGATAATAGAAAAATGGAAGCCAGGACTAGAGGAAAGGAAAGAAAATATGAAAGGAAAAATAGAGAAAACATCTTCCTAAAAGTTTCTGCTTACGTTCCCTCATTGTTTCTAATTAGTGTTTCACTTGGAAATTGACACTTTGGCTAGATTTATGGGCATGAAGCAAAGAGATGTAAACAAGGTCAGCCCCACCATTAGGCTCAGTCACCAATGGCACAGATTACTAAGAAGGTTGGCTGGACAAGATGGAGTCTAGACCCATGGACTCAAAGGAAGCTAACTGGCCCTACCAGCCATCAAAATTATGACCTTGGTTTAATTTAGCCAGAAGATGTACCCAACTGAGCTAATTAGCTGAAAAGGACAAACATCTACATGGCTACAACTGAGTTCAAGAGTGCTTCTGCAAACTAGAATCTGGGAGGTTTACAGAGAGAGAGCCCTGAGTCACTTAGAGATAAGATGCCTACTACAGGGATGGACTGCTGGGAAACTGCACTGGCTAGGAATTTATTTGAATAAAATAAATTTAATTGGTTACCATGTAGCTAGTCTTCATAATGACTGGATTGGTTTAGGGACTAGTTGACCATGCCCAGAAAGCTTCTGTGCTCATTCAGGCAAAATGCTCAACATTTTGGTGAACAAAATGGTTAAGTGAGTTCCTCTCAGCTGGAAATTTGATCCCACTGCCAATGTGCTATGGTCTTATGTATCATTTTGAAGGAGAGAGTCCTATGCATATGGAAGTATTTATTAAGCTCTCCAAGAGAGTTAAGTAATAAGTTTAGGATGGCAGAGGCAGTGGACAAGAGGGAAAACGTTAATGACCGATATTTATTTAGCTGGGAGACCCCACTCAAGAAATGGATCAGAGCCTGCAATCGACCACTCCAGCAAGATTTGTTTCCACAAAGCCCCTGGGAAGCGTAGGTGTGAGACTATTCTGAATCTGTAAATAGGCCTACTTTTAAAACCATCTCAAATTTGCCAGTGTGTTTTAAAACACTGTTTGACAACCCCTTTAGGCCATAAAACATGTTTATATTTTGGATTGAAACCACATAATCATAATGGCCTGGAATCTTCTTAGGGGAACCTTCCCATCTGCAGTGTTTAGCTCTATAAATATCAATGCAGCAGAGCATCTTCTAAACAAAATACAAATGTTCTTTAAGGTTTATTTTGAGAAAAGAATACAATCAGCAGAAATGCCGAAGATAAAAGGATTCAGGAATTACTGTAGGAGTGAATTTCTCTATCAAATTTATGTTTTAACAACCCCAGATGTTACTGGCATATACCTCATACCTGAGAAGAGAAATAGGCTTACTCTGTCCCAGCACAGCATTGATGTGCTAACAACATCAGGGGCCCCCTTAAAGGGTACATTGCTCTCCACTGAGGAGCTAAATAGTGAAAAAGGCATAATTTTTTATATAACCTTAAAGCTGTGGCAATTTCCCAGCTTAGTTGGCCACACTTGGATAGAAGGTTGTTTTTTTCGAGCATGAAATAAGTGTATTGTGCCTTGGATGATGTAGCTGCTTCCATTGTCTTAACCACTGATGCAGATCATAGCATGAGTGATGTAGCAGCAGCAGCCACGGAGAGCTGCTGTGAAAGTAAATTCAATGAATGGAGTGGCTGGACTCAAAATGAGTTTGGCCTGCATGATTGGCTTCAGGAAGCAGGGCAGGTGCTCAGGAAAGCTTATTCAAGTAACCCAGATCCCAAGAAAGATAGTCTATGCCAAGGTCCACATTTTCCACACCGTCTGCACAGCTCTGGTTACATGAAAGGATTACTTTAGCCTCCATATAAAAGGACAATATTGCTAACTGCTAAGAAGAGAGGTTGTTGTGTCACAAACTCTTACTCTGAGCAGCGCAGTTGGGTTGAACTCATTCAGAAAGATGGTATATGCTCTTGCTACTTTAAGTGTTGTCCCTGGATTAACATAACAATTATACAAAAAGACCCTTAAGATGCTTTGCTGCTTAAGTGTGGTCCATGAATCAGTGGCATTGGCATCACCAACACTGCTTATTAGAAATGCAGGTTCCACCCCAGGCTTAAATGAAACAGAACCTGTATTTTAACAAGCTCTCCAGGTGATTCACAGCACATCAAAATTTAAGAAGCGCTAGTTTGATCATTATTATATATCTACTGAGAACTAGAAGTTAACACAGTTTAGCCTGTTAACACAGTGGGTGATTCAGAAGGAGGGAAAGCTCAGGCTTCAATGAAGGTTATAGATGGGAAGTGAACAGTGTAGGGCTAGGAGAGTGACTCATTTGCTCAACCTAGGCCCAGGACAAGACTCTTGACAATATGCTAAGCTATTTTTGTTGGTGGTTCTATGACATACTGAGTAGCAAGCCAGAGTCCTCAGTTACTGGGGATATTCCAAGGCTCTAACAAAGGTGGACCCATGAAAATTCTAGCATTACTGGGCTGTAAGAAACTCTCTAATACTCAGTCAAAATGGGCAGCCTGACCATATCTATTACTCTGTTGTCTTGCCTTTCCTATCAGCCATAGAGGCTCACAAGGGACTGTGGCCAAACAATACTTGGCAGGGAAACTATAGAGCATACAGTTATGCAGGGCTGCATGTAGGGAAGACCGTGAACTGAATCCTGTAGCAAAGAGCAACAAAGATCAAAAGGACTGTACCCAGTCTTGTCTGCCTAAGCAGCATAGAGACTGTAGATACCTGATGGGAAACTCTCAAACCTGCTCATACATGGGGAATGGGAAGTTAAAACATAAGAGGAAGAACTGCAGTATTGTTACCCCTTACTTGTGTCTTTGTCCTATGTGAAACTCTATTCAAGTCCAGGTTTTGAAATGCTCCACAATTTTTGCCTCCAGTGGTTGTTGCCAGAGAATAAATTTCATAAATACCACATCAAATCCTACCAACTTGAAGCCATCCAATTTTTCTTTGTTTTGAACTAACCACAAAGCCAATATGACAATACAAAGAGAAATGCTATCCTATTAATATCCCCCTCTCCACACACACCCCAACCCAATTTAGTCAGCAAGTTCTATGTAGAGCCGATGGGATATTTACATTGATGAAAATTCTGAAGATGGCCCTCAAGGCATCCCAAGGTTGTTTCAAAGGTAAAGGTGCTGTGAGAACTGTATCCTGATTTTGCCTTGATGGTGGCTACATTGGAGATAAAAGGCTTGTAAACTGTTTCCTGTCTCTAGAGCCTGACAGTCCCCTGTGCCATTTTAATTTGAGCTTTTTGGATTGGACTAGAATGAACGAGCAGGGGAGGTTAATTATCCTAATTAGAAAAGAAGTAAAGCCATGGCCCTTCTAGGTCAGGCACTTGGACAAACCTCCCATGGCTCCAAGCTTTGGGCATTAATTTGTCACTTGAATGCCAGACGATACACAAAACATCCTCCCCAAACTTCTGCCAAAGTCCCCAGAGTAAGACAGAGGAGAATTCTTTGCAGGAAATGGTGTGTGATCACCCTGTGCCCCAGGACCAGAGAAAGGGTTATCTATTGGTAGCAGATGTGTGGGCACAGCTGGATGGGTACAAGTGTGTTTGTTGGTCCAACCCCAAACTCCCCTACTCTGTAGTGCCAAGCAAATTCAATGTAGCTTGTAAATACTGCTGTTGTGATCATTTCTAAAAACATACATCATTCCCTGAGCTTCTTGATAGTCTGACTTCAGCTGGCTGATAATATTGGTGTCCTTATGGAAGGTAAACTCTGGTATTCTGCTGGTGTTTCTTGGATCAATATTTTGTTGTTGGATTTATTGATTCCCAGATGCAACACCTTCCTTTTCCTCTTCTCCCATGCACTATTTAGTCTCTGAATAGATCAACCCTGTTCCCAATCTAGAACAAGCTTCAGATTATTTATGTGAACGTTCTTAACAGTGTCTGGCACATAGTAAGTGTTCACTAAATATTAGTTTATTCTCTTTCTCCTACTAGAATGGAGTGTGTCAGGGACACAGCCATAATAGTCAGTTGTTCTGATCTCTAAGCCTTGCATTTAATGTATGATATCTGGTAATTTTGTGATTTGGTGACAAAAAGAGAAGTGTAAAGCCTCAGACAAAGCTAGAGTGGTGATTATATAATGTTAAAATCAAACTGAACAATTAGCTACACATACTAAACAGATATGTCTAGTACTTGCCTTTGAATTATCCTTGTACCCAAGGGATAAATAAAAAAGAACTTAAGCTTCATCTTTCAAAATGGGCCTCAGATTGTTGAATGATCAATCTGTAGATCTGTTACAATTTGCCTTATTCATACAGAATGGTCCAAGAACATTAACATGAATGACTACTACCAGAATGATAGAGTGAGTAGAGGTCTCAATAGACCATTTAGTCTATCCATTCCAGCTTCCCCCAGCCTCCCGTCTCTAGCCATCCTATCTACCTGCTCTTTAAAATGAACTTTTTAAAAAATGTTTTCTTTATTGATTAAAGTATTACATATGTCCTTATCCCCTCATTGCCCCCCAACCCCCGTCATGTCCTCACCACCCTGGTGTCTGTGTCCATTGGTTATGCTTATATGTATGCATACAAGTCCTTTGGTTGATCTCTCCCCCTTGCCCCCACCCTCCCCAACCTTCCTTCTGAGGTTTGACGGTCTGTTCGATGCTTCTCTGTCTCTGGATCTGTTTTTGTTCATCAGTTTATGTTGTTCATTATATTCCACAAATGAGTGAGATCATGTGATATTTATCTTTCCCTGACTGGCTTATTTCACTTAGCATAATGCTCTCCAGTTCCATCCATGCTGTTGCAAATGGTAGGAGTCCATTCCTTTTTACAGCAACATAGTATTCCATTGTGTAAATGTACCACAGTTTTATAATTCACTCATCTGCTGATGGGCACTTAGGCTGTTTCCAAATCTTAGCTATGGTGAATTGTGCTGCTGTAACATAGGGGTGCATACATCCTTTCTGATTGGTGTTTCTAAAATGAACTCTTCTTGATTATTTGCAATAAGGACAGGGAACCAAGGTGTGAATAGTACCAAATAATGGATGCAATTAAATTCACTTGTATTTAATTTTAGAAATGTTTATACTTTATAATTGAATGTGTGTCTACATAATATGGGAATGAGTTTAAATATAAAGGCCTGGTGCTAGAAGAAACTTATCTATGGTGCATTTTTACTCACAATTCTCTCCATGCTCATTGCTTAGACTTTACAAGGGAGTTGGTTTCATCAACCCTTTTGAGGATAGTCTTCCAAGGGACTGTGCGAGCCTTTCACAGATGGGATCAGCAAAACCTCTGTCCTTAGTCAACTTGGGCTAATAGTCTTGAGACTGCCTCCCTGGCCTTTGATATCTCAAACACACTGAATGAGAGAGGGAGTCTTAGAGGAACTATTTTCCTCTGAGGTAGGGGCTGTTATAATTATGCATAATGCCAAAAATATAGAGGCCATGCAAAAGATTATAGAGATGACAATCATAGAACATCAGAATGGAAAGGGACGTTGGGTATCATCTAACCAAAACTTTTTATTATCGATCTTAGAAAGAAGGAGAGAGAGAGAGAGAGAGAGAGAGAGAGAGAGAGAAGAAACATGCACTCCAACCGAGGATCAGACCTACAACTTGAGTATGTGCCTTGACCTGGAATTGAACCTGCCACACCTTTTGGTGCATACAATGATGCTCAATCAACTGAGCCACACTGGCCAGGGCTAATCTAAGTTTTTAACTTTATGGGTGTACAAACTAAGGGCCAGAAGGGAATGTGGCATGCTCAGGGAATTGTAAAGGAAGGGGAATAGTCCCTTCTAAGAACATGTGTAGAATTTTCTAGGTGCTTGAGTACCTGACAAAAAGTCCTTGTTGTTATTGAAATACTATTGGAAATATCTCTGTAACACATGTAGGTCTACTTTTCTTTCTTTCTTTTTTTTATAAATATAACCAAGTGAATATGTTTGGTGCCCAGAGATCTTGCAATATCTCAGGGTCATCATTCTGCACATAGGTGTTCATTGTCTAGAGCTGTAGAAGTTGAAAGTGGAAGCAGTTGGCCAAATATTTACTGACCCTGCAGCAGGTCAAAAACAGTCATTTTTACTAAATCTTTGATATCACCTGCTCTTCAAAACCCCACTCTTTTATTTCTTAAAAATTTGGGGCAGGAATTCTGGCTATTTGAAGATTCTGACCCATCAGACTCTGATTGATAGATTGAAATTTTACTGTAATAATATAGCTGAATATTATTTTGGAATCTAAAATTAAGGCAGATACATGGAATGTCTTCATTGGATTATTTGGTTTAGCACTAAAACTGCAACCTTTTGCATTGTGGAAGATCCTTGCCACAGAAGAGTGCCTGAAACAATCCAGAATGCTCCTGGAGCATGGAAGACGGATTCAAGGTAGAGTAGTTGAGATTGTAAGTCTACAGAACATGGCCTTATTGCAAAGAGTGGCACTAGACCAGTACTGTCCCTGCCTGAAACTGGTAACTGCAAAGCATGACACATAGAGGAAATCTGAGGGGAAAGGAAGGACCCTTTAACCACAGTACTTTCCCAGATACCGATTTCCTTAAAATGTTTTTAAAAAGTAAAGCATTTGAGTCTCATAAATGGATGACAGACCACTTTCAGTGGATATCCCAACTGGATGAACTATACATTTTAATTCACCTTAATATACTTTCCTGTATACAGTACATTGTCACCCAAACTATGGTGACAAATATTCATTGGAAGTGTCCTTTTATTTCTCTATATAGTCCTTGACTAGGGAGAACTAAGCCTTCCTACTTGGACCAAAACACTTCTCTGAAAACCAGAGTGGTTTTTATGACTTGTTTGGTTGCTCAAATGACAAACTTAGATCCTAAATTTTATTCTCATGGAATATACAATAATATGGAAATTTGAGACTTGTCATAAGTAGCCATTCATTTAGCAAGCCCTTATTAAAAACCTTAATGCATACAAAGCTTTGTACTAACAGCTACTGAGGACAATATGAAGATGAGTTTAAGGTATAGGCTACACAGTGCCATGTGAATTGTCAACTTTGGTAAAGTTTTCCACTTTCTGCTCCAGTGAATTAAGTGGACTTTGCATATCCAAATTGAAATTTGAAAGGAAAGGTAATATAATTATTTACTTGTGTGCAAGAATGAGTAATGCAAATTAAAGCCATTTAGATTTGCTGATTGTACTTAACACTATATCACACTCTTTATTACTGTAGTAATTGTTTGTGCCAAAGTAATTTCTGAGGGAACATAGTGATAATTTATCTCAAATCTAAGTTTAATGATATGAATGTTTCAGCCTCTTGAATAGTAGCAGGAGACACAGGCTTTCAAATGGTGTGTAGAGGTAAGGTAGGAGATGGGAAAGGTGCTGTAATGGGGTCGGGGGAGTAGATAGACCAGTGGATTCATGAGCATAGGGTAAAAAAACAATATCCTAAATATTTATTTATATACTTTTCTCAAAATAAATTAAGAAGCACAGGCTAGAGACAGCACAGTTCAATAGTAAGAATTTAGGCTGGAAGTCATGAGACCTGCAATCTGTCCCTTATATTGATCTAATTGTGGGACCATGGATAAAATGCTCCTCCTCTCCAAGCCTGCCAAAGTAGAGTTAATCATGCCAGTCTTAGTGATCAGAACCAAAGATGATTTCTCTCATGTCTAAAAATTGAAGTGTGCCCAAAACCTAATAAGAACTAAAAATATTTCTGATCAATCTGCTCCTAGCCAACTTGTGTTTTATTGGGACAATTATTTGTTCCCTTTCTTATAGATACTAATTTTGACTCAGTGAGCATCTGGCTCCAATTATGGGCCATGACACTTAAATTATAATGTACTTGGATGGTGCCCTTCTTGCAGGATAACCATAACTCTGAACACATCCTGGATATGCGATTTAAATATCCAACTCAGCATGCTGCGATATAAAGAACCCTTCCATGCCATTTGTTATGATAGGTGCTGTGAGGCACAACTCTGACTCTGGGGACACAAATGTACAATAAATCTGACTGTACCCTCCTGGCAGTGCACATAATTATAAAATATGCAGAATGCTTGTTATTAGCTAGTTTCATGGAGAAGATCTACTGTGCCATGCAGGATATATTTTGGAATAGAGCTACAAGCAGTGATTGATTTTTTAAAATTCACATCTCTCCTATCCTTTTAATCATTCGACCTCTAAGCACTAGCAAACATTTATAGACATTTAATGAATGGGAAGTATGGCCCATTCCCAAAGGCTGATACAAATTGTTTGCCTCTTAAGTGAAGGTTAAGTTATGGTTTTGTTTTTAATATGAAATTATTTAACATAGCATTTTATGGTGTCTATACAGAAATAGATACCAAGATATAAATCAGCTGGGAATTATTGAAGGAGCCTGCTAATAATTATAAAAAAAATGAAATCCATTCATAACTTTTAACTGTTTGAATCCAGGTTGGAAGATTATCACTCTGGCCAATATTTATTCCCAGAAGACAAGCTTTCATGCCCATTAAAAATAAAACAACAAAAACGCTAAAAGCATATGCACAATTGCTTCTGTAGTGAAGCTACAGCAATTAATTGTACAATTCTTGAAGAGGAAGGAATGTTCATAGGGAATGATGAAAAGCCCTAACTAAGGCTGACACCAGATTTCATTATAGGGAGAGGTTGTAGGCATGTAAGAACAGAAATGGGCTTTGCTCAATTGATGCTGGCTCATGAACTTTGGTTTAGCACACATTCCCAGGGTGTGATGCTACTGGTCTCCTGTTCCAGGAAGTATTCCCAGTCATAGCTGCAGAAATATACAGGGTAGAGCAAGAGTAGGTTTATAGTTGTAAGTATAAAAAACAAAGTTTATTCTTGTATTATTATTATTGATGAATTACTGCATTGTTTTTCATAAAACAACTGTAAACCTACTTTTGCCCAACCCTGTAAGCCTTCATTATGACTTCTTCCTTTTCCTATTTAGAAGGCTGTCTCCTTGGGCACAGGAAATTCTAGAGCTAGCTTCTATTAGTGCTAAGTGACTCCTCACCAGAGAGTCAAGGTTGCAAGGTATCAGAAATAATGGCTTCCCAAGATTAAGAAGCATCAAAACAGATGCTCATCTGTGTAGCAACTAATTTCTTGGAAATATGAAAGGGTGGCTATAACTTTATCAGATTACTCATAAAAAGGAATTCTTAAACTTTAGCTGCCCTCATTTTTGCCATTTACTGCTGAATGGTGACATTCACTTCTATCTATCTATTTATCCAGCAAATATTAATAGAATTGTTCCAAGCACAAAGTATGGGATCAAACTGCAGGAATTTATTTCCTAGCTCTGGTACCTATTAACTGCATGACTCTGGTTAAGTTATTTAACCTCTCTGTGCTTCCATTTCTGCATTTTCAAAATAGGTATCATAATAACAGTAGATAACCCATTGGGTTTCCAGGATTAAATAATGTATATAATGCACTTAACCCAGTGCCTTGTCCATAATAAACAGCCCATAGATGGTTGTTGTATTTTTTTAAGAGAGAGAGAGAGAGACAGAGACAGAGAGAGAGAGAGATGAGAGAGAAACATTGATCAGTTGCTTCCAGCACATGCCCCAATCAGGGATCGAACCTGAAACCTGGCAGAAATCGAACACGCCACCTTTTGGTGTACAGGATGATGCTTGAACCAACTGAGCCACACCAACCATGGAGCCAATAGATTTTTTTTTTTAATTAGCAAGGACTCTTTGGTTACAAGGAGGCCTTAAGTCAGATTGCAAACCTTACTTAAACTGAATTTCATATCATATTTTGACTTAAAAAAAGCATTATTATTGGCTTAAGTAACTTAACGTCTAGAGATCAAGTGACATCAAGGCTCGGTCTCTTTCTTCACCACTTGTCTTTGCTTTATAAATATCAAGTTTTGAGTTAAATTCTCTATGCCTCAATTTTTAATCTGAAAAATGGGATAATAATAATAATAATAATAAATCTACTTCACAGGATTATTATGAAAATTAAATGACTTAGTGTATGTGAAGTGATTCCAACAGGGCTTGTCATATACCAGCCTTATATAAGTGTTGGCTATTATTTTTATTGTTGTTATTATTATTTTAATATTCAATGTCTCTTCTTTATGTATTTTTCCTTTATCTCTTGACATTCCATCTCCCTCTTGCTTCTGTCCTCAATTGCTTCTTTTATTCTCCTTCCTATGGCCTTTTCCTACCTATTTTATTTATCCTACTCTACTACTTATTATTAGCCTCCCTATTTACCAGTTCCAATGTTTCTTATTCATAGAGATGTTATGGTGGATGGATTTCATAACACATTTTGGCAAGCAAAAGCACAGGGATGTACTGGATAGTAGAGTAAAAATGCTTTCATTTATTTCACTGAAGTTCTGCCCTTTCATCAGCCATATCCTCCTCAAACTTCTTCATGCAGTCTTTCATGGTTAGGATTTATTAAATACCTTCTATAAGTGTCTATAAGACACTGCACTGGCCACTTTGCTACACTCTACTTCACTTAAGAAATGGTCTAAATACCCCAGGCCAGATATACCTCTTGATTCAAACAGAAGCTTATCAAGGACATGTGCCATGACCGTCTGACTCATTTCAGGACTCTGCCATTCTTCTGCTTCTCTCTCAATATCCTTTGTTCCAGGGAGTCCAGTGGCCACCTGCTCTTCCTTGCCCATCCTAGGCTTCCTTTGGGGACACCTCACTGAGTTCTGCCTGGGCCCTAAGCTATAAATCATACCTTTCCTATCTCTCCAAAAAAGCACCTATTGTATGTACCATACCTTTGGGGCTCTGATCTCATCCTGGTAACAATGGGCCAATCAGATAAACTAATCCCAGATAATTGGTTATTCTTCCCTGGGAATGGAATGCACCTGTCACCAAAAGGCCCTTATGAAACAACATTAATGGAACTTTCACCCTGATAGGCCAAGGAAAACAAAACCTGTAGGCAAGAAGTCCCTTTTCAAATCACATCCTGTAGGTAGTTTTGCCAAGCCTGCAGGTAGGTTGATTTTGAAGAGTCTATGCAATATGATCCTACTGGCCACTCTCACACTTCCCCAAATTCCTTTCCATTCTACCTTTACTAAAAGCAAATTGTTACTGAGCTTGGGTTGCAAACTGCAGGGATTATCTGGTTGGTATGATCCACTTCAAAGCAAAGATCCTTTCTTTCCGGAGAGCCATTTATCCATCTTTACTTGGAGAGAGAATCTCCAGGAACAAACCCTTAATAGAAAATCATTCTAGAGCTCTTAATCATTTTGCCTTTGCTTTTTTGAGGGGCAGAAGTCTTCAAAGCTTGTTTTCAGGTCATAAGAAGCCCTTTGTACTGGCCAGTCAGCAAATAGGATGAGATTGCAGACTGTGTGGGAAGGTTAGCTGGCAACTAAGGTGTCTGTGCCATTGTACTGCTGTCCATAGTTGGAACCTATTCTGCAGTCCATCTTCAAAAGCAATTTGTAGTACATCCAGGCACAAATCCAATTTAAAAACAGAGAGGGATTTGCATGCATAAAATAATTCTGATGCATGGTTTTTTTTTAAAAAAAAATGACCCTGGTAGCTAAAATTCAAAGACCTTTCTTTGTGAAGGTCCATATCTGGAGAGGTTTAGCTGATGTCTGAGACTGCCCCCAAAGTATATATCTGAAAGATTAGATGAAATACATTCTCAAAGCTTAGTGTGTCTTGGTGACTAGGAACAAAATAAAACTTGACATATAGCTAGACGTTAGTTTTAGTAATTTACCCCTGTAAGGAAGCCTCATTCTTTGAATTCTGGATAGCATGAGGCAAGAGTCAGATGTCAAAGCATGTGCCACAAGGTTTGGCACCTAGTAGGTGCCCAATGTGTATTGGTTGAACTGAATGAGAGTGGCCAAAGCTTTCCTTTGGTCTTTGGTTGGCACTGCTTGTCTACCCAAGAATAATTTACCTCTTCTTTCCTACCATAATCCTGGTTTTGTTTAAGGTGACAATGTGCCCAGCTAAATACTCCCTTTTCCAGTCTTCATTGCAACTCATATTGAGTAGGTGGGGCATGTAACATAGTTCTAGCCAAGGAAATTTAAATAGAAGTCTTTTGGGGGATTCTGGCAAAGATTTTGTTTTTCTGATAAAAGGTGATAGATGTGGTTGGTAATGCACTTTCCTCATCTTGCTGTTTCTTAGGAGCACTGATGTCACACTCATCTTGTGACTATGAGGCAACAACCATGAAAGTAAAAGTCAATGTGCTAAGAAGGATAGTGAAGCAGAAAGGAAGAGCTTAGGTCTTTGATGGCATTCTTTCTTAAAATATGTTTTTATTGATTTTATTAGAGAGAGAGGAAGGGAGAGGGAGAAACATGGATGAGAGAAATATTGATCAGCTGTATCCTGCATGACCCCTATTGGGGATCAAACCTACAACCCAGCATGTGCCCTGACCAGGAATTGAATGGTGACCTCCTAGTGCATGGGAAAGTGCTCAATCCACTAAGCCACACCAGCCAGGCTTTGATGGCATTCTTGAACAGTGGAACCAATGCCTAAAACTACCTACTTGGAGGCTTCTGTTTATATATTTTTTAAAATTCCCATTTGTTTAAACCACTGATGGTCAGGATTTTGTTACTTGCAGCTAAATGTCATCCTAATAGATACATATCTCCCTACTACCAAGCCTCCAGGATGTTAAAGTTAGTTCCTGGTTATTCAGTGCGCTTCACTAGGGCACTTAGCCTAAGTCAGCCTGCTACCCAGTGTGCCTAGCTTCACATCTTTTCTGACCTTCATCTACTACAACCAATAAATTCTAAGTTTATGGTAACCTATTTTGTGTCCTATTTCCTCAGGGCCTTGCAAAGTGATAGAAGCTAAATGAATAGATAGCCTTGTGTTAACGTTTTAATTTCTAAGAGTTCTCTAATGTGTCAACATCAAATGTTAGCTCATTCCATTCCAATAACTGGGTTTTGATAGCTGTGGCCTCGACAACAGGAGATACATTTGGAGAAATTTTGGGTGTCCATTGACCCCCACCTTGGAAGTGGTCACCTTCAAAAGGTCTGGTTCCATTTGGAACCATTGTGAGGATGACTTTTTATTCCATTCACAGATTTTACTTACTTATCAGTAACATTTGAATGATCCTGAAAAGTAATGCAAAAAATAACAGTGGATCTGTTTTTGTTCATCAGATTCAGAGACAGAGAAGCATCAATCAGATGCTCAAACCCCAGAGGGAAGGTAGGGGAGTGTGGGGGTAAGGGGGAGAGATCAACCAAAAGACTTTTATGCATGCATATAAGCATAACCAATGGACAGAGACAGCAGGGGGGTGAGGGCATGTATGGGAGTGGGGTGGGGAAGCAATGGGGGAGATGGACACATATGTAATACCTTAATCAATAAAAAAGTCAATTAAAAATTAAAAAATAACAGTGAATATGATCCTCTGCAGAATTGTAAAAGTTATTGTGCTGTATAAATTGAGAACATGATTATTATGTCTAATACAAAAACACTTTTATAAGATATGCATTCTCTTACACACACACACACACACACACACACACACACACACACACACTGATCAAAGAGAGCAAGAGAAACAGAATTTACAAGCTAATTAAAGCTGAGCATTGATGAAATGGTGAGGGTGGGTGCTCCCTCCCATACAGAGGACTCTCTTGTTTAGCTCTATGTCTCTGTGTCCTAGCAACCTATGCTCCCATGGTGTTTTGTGACCTTCATTAGTTAATCTATTGTTGTGGAACTGTATTGAGAAGGGCATAATGAAAAAAAAATATATAAGTTATACAGTGACCAGCCCAGGAAACACAAACTATATACTTGCTCTAACTCAACAGTGAACCAAAAAGCAAAAACACTGGGAGATATATAGCTGCTAATACAAGTAAAAGGATTGCATTTTTTCCTCAAACTTCCAAAGTCTTCTCTACTCTGGAAAGACAGGAAGAGGAGCATACCAAGTAATAAGCTGATAGTATTTCAGTGATGTAGAATGATAATTCTAACCTTTGTGTCTGACTATCTTTCTAATAAATGGTGCTTTCAGTTGTTTTCCTAATCTCTCTCTCTCTCTCTCTCTCTCTCTCTCTCTCTCTCTCTCTCCCTCCCTCTCTCTCTCTCTCCTCCTCACTTCTACCTCCCCCTCTCATATGTTAGTACATCATTTTAATATAAACTATGACATCTCTCAGAAGATTGAAAGGACTCAAGTCAGTATGGAATACAAATGGCTTTGAAACATCTCCAGAATATGTCATAAAGAAACCAGAGATATTAAAATTTAAAGAGAAAGAAGGTATAAATATAAAATAAAAGCATCTTGAACAAATAAAAGTCTTTTACTCACTGGGTAGAATTTGTCAGGGATTTAGGTGTGTGTGCTTTAGCAACCTGAGGTATATCTCAGGCAAATGGATTCATATGGGTTGGAAGAGTGGTCATGTGGAAAGGCGAAGGAGAGGGGAACCTAGTGTCTCTTAAATTCATGAGGTTTCTTAAGGGATATGTAGATCCAGGAAAGGGGGAGTCAAGAGAAATGAAACTTTCCCTAGGGTCCTTGTGCAAACCTAACATTGGTTATATGCTTTTTCTAGTGGTTTTCCAAATTTAGCCTGCATCACAAACACCAATAACTTGGGGCATATAGTCCCAGGCCTCACTTCTGGAAATTCTGATTTACTAGGTCTGAAGTGGGTCCTCTAATTTCCATTATTAAAAAATACTCCCCACAAGCAGTATTCATTTGGAGATCAGACTTTGAGAAGCACTACTTGTGGGGAGAGTAGATTCTCTCTGCTGCCCCCTTCTGGACTCCAAAGCAGAGGGCTTTTCTATTTGTAGAGAAACCAGGCCACAAAGGACACATGTTTCCATTTGAAATGGTACCAACAAGTGCATTTGTGGTACAAAAATGGGACTACTTTTCAGAGGTCAGAAAGATTTCTTTCTATGACTGAGGTGCATAGACATATGACCCTGTGTGGTCAGGTGAAGGGAAAGATGAGGAGGACACCAGGGAGGCAATAGAGTGCCACAGGTGATTTTGTTTTCATTTTTTGACACATATATTCTGAAATATTTCTTTTAAACCATAAGACATCCATGAGATTTAAAATAATATCTAGGCGATTGATCCTCAAAGTGTGGTCCTTGGGTTAGCAGCATCGGCATCAGCTGGAAACTTGTTAAAAATACAGATTCTTAGTCTCCACCTGTAGACCTATTGAAGCAGAAACTCCAGGGCTGGTGCCCAGAAATTGGTGTAGTATTTTGCAGCTTTTAAAAAACTGTATTGTTCAAAGTATTACAAATGTCCCCTTTTCTCCCATTGAACCCCTCCAACCCCCCCCCTTTTCAGGCCTTCCCCCCACTAATATTTGTCCGTGGACTATGCATACTATGTGTATATGCATATAAGTTATTTGTTTAGTTTCTTCCTAAATAGCATGGAGGGACCTGGAGACTATTATGCTAAATGAAATAAGTAAGTCAGAGAAAGACAAGAAATTGGTTTTTAATCCCTTCATATTATTCTGATGCATGATGGAGTTTGAGATCCATTGACCTAGCAACAAACTGCCTTATAAACACTCCAAGGCCAAAGTCTGAGTCCTCAGCATCTGTGGTCCCCATTCCCATTGTAGCTCTATAAGGGATATGGTGCTGATCACAGAGGATGATCAGAAAATTGTTGCTTTAAGCAGCATCCAGTCTCCAGTATCTTAATTCCTTCATTTTAAGTAATAAAATTAAAATATCAGTTGATCTTGATAATTTTATGAGGTTAATGAAGGAAGACAATATATATATCCATTGTGAGTCTCATCCCTAGAAGTTTTGTCATAGTATGTCTGGGATAGAGCTGGGAAAAGTGTATTTGTAACAATCTCCCAACACATTCTGATGAAAAGTGATCTTTGGTAAGCACCATAGGGGAAATTATGTGTAGCTATGACAGCCTAGCTGAATCTTAGGCCCACTTCTGTAAACTGGGAACATGACACCCTGCTCTACCAACTTTATAAGATTACTAGAAAGATAGGTAGAGATGATTTATTTGTAGTACTTAAAGGACATACAAGCAATCTCAGATCACACATTTTCCCTTCTTTTCAAATATTAACCTTCTTTGGTCACTCCAAAGTCCAGCAGAGTATCTCTGAAGACACCAAAATCTTTACAAAGAAAATTTATCCTAACATAAAGTGTTGCCACAGACATGTAAAGTGTCCTCAATATAAAGATGCAAATGAACATTTTGACAAGATCATATTATGCAAAATAAATAGCTCTCAACTGGGGTGCTTACGGACACTATTATGGCAACTTATTACTTTAGCAATGACTTTCACCTAAGCTATTCTGAGTGCTACAAAAGTTGAGTTTGCATTCAGATATTTCTCTTAGTGTGGTGAGATTAGCTGAGCCCAGTGTGACCTGCTTGGGAGGAAGTCAACTTAAAAATAGTGAAATTACAATTGACATAGATATCACGGTGTGATGTGCTGAAAGGAACATTACACTGAGACTGCAGACACTTGATCAACTAATCTCAGCTTTGGGTAACCCACTGGCATCTCTAGGCCTTAGTTTATAAAATGTGGAATCTACCTATCTATAATAATAAAAGTGTAATATGCAAATCATCTGAACGGCCGAACAGTGGAACCATCATCCAGACAACCTTCTGGACAACTTTCTGGATGAAGCCGGGGCTGTGAGGGCCCAGGCATCTGGGGCTGCGAAGGCCTACTCTTGCATGAATTTCATGCATTGGGCCTCTAGTTAAGAGTATAATGAGGATCAAATGAGATCTACATGTGAAAATGTATAGAAAAGTTAAAAGTATTGTGACATTAAATGTTGTTTAACCATAACTTTCAATTAACAGGATTGTCTACTTCCCATGCCCTTGATTTAAAAGGGCAATAGACAATAAACCTTGGAATTTTCACTAAAGCTGTGTCCTGAGCTGACTCTACATTGTAGCTGGATCTATCTTCATTTCTGCCCCTGGACATGGAGAACAGATGTACAAAATTATGACCCCCAAACCTCTGCAAGAGTCTCAAATTCCAAACAAAGATTTAATGATATTTCTAAGGCAGGGGCACGAAACTAGATACTTCAAAAATTTGCCAGAAGTAGATCAAACTAAACACTCTTTTAATTTCAACTAAAGAGATTATCAGAAGATTCTGTTAATTAGAACAGTCCATTGCCCAAGAATTTGGATGTACTAATCCTCAGCTGCCTTACTTTCAATAAAAAAGTGAGTATATTTAATTTGGCTTTCTGCCATTGAACTGGTTTGATAGCCAAATCCTGAAGCACCACAAACAAAATTTAAATGTTTTCTGTAAAGTTTAGGGGCAACAGTTGAACAAGAAATAAGGGAAGAATATAGTGGAAAGAAGAAACATTTCCATGATCTGTTTTGGTTTCAGTGTCCAAAACTTTATGGTGTCTCTTCAAGGTTGACTCAGGAGTGTGGCTGTGACTGATAATCAAGGAAGTGATGGTTAATTTGCCCTGGGATCCTTTTTGGAGCTATGACATTTGTTTGTGAAGTAAGAACTGTGGATCTCCATTTGGTTCATTTTCTCTGGTTTCAAGATGCAGTTACAAATACCCACAAATGCAGATTTTGTTTTATGCAGTTGAGAATGGGGTGCCTTGATTCTGAAAATATTCTAGTTAAATAGAGTACTTCCTTATTCACTCTTCAGGCATTTCTGATTTTCAAAAAGTGAATATATAGACAAAATATAATTAATAATGTTGCATCAGGTTGAGTATAATTTTATTTATTTAGCTAATTTCAGGAGCTACTTCAAGGTCTTTAAGGATATCTAAGCCATGAGGTAGAACCTCAGGACCCCATGTGTTGTTCATGTGCAGAAGTGATCGCTAACATAGAGGTCTTTGGACAAGTAAAATGCTAGGAAATCAGCTGAAGCTGTGCTGTTCTACTGGGGTGCAATAGGATGCTCTCTGAATTCCCTTCACATTCCTCTCTACCTTTGCCAGATCTTCTTGGCTGTCTTCCCCTTGAATATCTATGTACTTCCATCTGCCTGTTGTTTTGATTCTTCCATTTCCTTGAAATAAAGGAATTTTGTGTGATTGAAGAAACCTTTGAACCAACATCTAAACTCTAAATCTGTTGGCCCCATTTAAATATTTATTTTGAGGATAATAAAAATGCATGGCGGCATGGTCCTGGGTTGGAATTTCTGGGTGCATTGGTCACTTCACCAAGAGGGACTCTGCCAAGAAGCCAGCACTGAACTTGCAATCTCATAAAAAATGGTGCTTTACTTAGAAATCTGGGCTATCCATGATTTAGCTGCAACACTGACTCCTTTTGAAGCCTGTTGCCTGCTGTGAGGACCTGGGTAAGTATTTTGTCCAAATTGACTGCTAACCATTTATACTATGGGTTAATATTTGAAGTTCAAAGTAGAAAGGGACCTTGGAGATCATGCAGTTCAATTATTTTCAACCGTGGATACTCCCTAGAATCACAATGAAAGAGTTTAAAGTCCAGGTCCCACCACAGACCATTATCTTACTTTATTATCTTACCTGATTATCGCACAAATCTGGAGAGTAAGTATTATTATTGGCTCTATTTTACAGAGAGGTAAACAGAAAGTCAATGATGTTAGTGGCAGTACCCAATATTACACAGCTTATTAGTGGAAGGGTGATTTGAGCACAGGTCCTTGACTCCATTTTGAATGGGAGAGCTTTCTCTTTTCTGTAAGCATTGGAACCATTTCTGTCATTCTGGGGATCACCCAGTCAACAAGGTGACATGATTTTCAGATCTCTCTGGTTATTTACTCAGACTTCCTGAAAGAGGGGAGTTTGAGCCAGGTCCCAACATACATTGGCTCTATCTATTCTTAGGGAGGAAATCCATCATGTCCTACAGGATGAGACTTCACTTCCTTGGTGAGGCTCCTGGTTCTTTGTCCAGCCTCATTTATTACTTTGAATTTTCTGCTAAAAATATTTATATGAATCCAATGGTAGAACACTTGAAATATTAGGCAGAGGAGTTCAAAGTTTAGTCTCTAGAGCAATACTGTCCAATACAACTGTCTGCAATGATGGAAATGTTCTCTATTTGTGTGGTTCAATATGGTAGCCATTATTTGCACGTGGCTTTTTAGCACTTGAAATGTGGCTAGTGGGGCTGAGGAACTGCATTTTAAAATTTAATTTCATTTCATTTTAATTTGAAATTATATTTTGTCTTGTAGCTTCCATATTGGATAGCACATATCTAGAGGCAGTAGGAAAGGACACAATAATGACATAATTTAGGAAAAGTACTCTGGCAGCAATGTGTCAGATGTTTCAAAGGGGATCATGTAAAGATTAAGAACATGGACACTAGAATTAGACTGCTTGGATTCATACCAGTTGTGTCACTTACTAGTCGTGTAACTCTGGGAACATCAGTTAAGATATCTGAGACTCAGGATCCTCACCTGCAAAATGGGCACAATAATAGTGGCTGCATGATAGATTTATTGTGAGGATGAAATGTAATAAAATTCATGCATTGTTTTAGCATAGTGCCTGGCACACAGTAGGCACACCTCAGTAGAATTTTAGAATTTTCATCTGCTCATGGCTGAATGGGGGAATGAAAGAATGAGGGGTCCAGTGTTCCTCAGCTATTATACAGGACCCATTTGCATCTCTGTCTTTTAAAAATGTAATATTCAAAAAATATTACCTAGATATGGGAGTTTATGGAGAGGATGGAAAAGTGATCCCAAGGAAGAGGGATAGGTAATGGAAGAAGAAATAGAGTGACTATTATCCAAATAAACGTTAAAAGCATGGAATCAACAGGTTCTAGGTTTTAAAAAATGCATTAGAAGAGCAAGAGTGCAGAAATGAGGCCATGGCCTAGACCAATGTCATGAAACTTTTCATATACATGCTTCATACTAGGGATTGAGCCTGTATCCTGGGCATGTGCCCTGACTGGGAATCAAACCAGCAACCTTTCAGTACATGGGAAGATGCCCAACCAACTGAGCCACACCAGCCAGGGCTCCTCTATATTTTCTTCCAGGAGTTTTACAGTTTTGTATATTATGTTTATGTCTTTAATGCATTTTGAGTGGATTTTTTAGGTATGGTGTAAGATAAGGGTCTAATTTCATTCTTTTGCACATGCAGATATTCAGTTTTCCCATATCGTTCATTGAAGAAACTATCCTTTCCTCATTGTGTGTTCTTGGCATCCTTGTTGAAGATCAGTTGACTGTATACGCAAAGGATTACTTCTGGGCTCTTTATTCTGTTCCATTCATCTATATGTTTGTTTTCATGCCAGTACTACACTGGTTTTAATTACTATAGCTTTGTAATATATTTTGAAATCAGGAAGTGTGGTGCCACCAGCTTTGTTCTTCTTTTTCAAAATTGCTTTGGCTATTCTAAATCTTTAATAGGTCCATATAAACTTTAGGATTTTTTTCTATTTTTTGTTAAAAAAAAGGGGGTGATTGATAAGGATTGCATTGAATTTGTAGATCCTAGGCAATAATTTCCTGGATCTGACACCAAAAGCACAAGCAACAAAAGCAAAAAATAGACACATGGGACTACATCAAACTAAAAACCTTTTGTATAGCAAAAAAACAAACAAACAAAAAACCAAAAACACACAACAAAGCAATCAACAGAGTGAAAAGACAACTTATAGAATGAGAGAAAATATTTGCAAATCATATATCTGATATCCAAAGTATATATGGAACTCCTACAACTCAATAGCAAAAAACCCAAATGGGTTTGTTCTAAATGGCCAAAGGACTTGAATAGATATTTCATAAAAGAAGATATACAAATGCCCAGCAAGTATATGAAAAGGTGCTCAATATCACTAATCCTCAGGGAAATGCAAATCCCCACCACAGTGAGATATTACCTCACCTTTAGGATGGCCATTATATATAAAAAAAGATGAGCACTGATGAGGATGTGGAGAAATTGAGACTGTTGTACACTGTTGGTAGAAATTTAAAATAGTGCTGATGTTGTGAAAAATAATATGGAGTTTCCTCAAATCAAAATAAGATTGGGCAATTCCATTTGTGGATATATATTCAAAAGAATTGAAAGCAAAATCTCAAAGAGATATATGTACTCTCAAGTTCATTGCAGCATTATTTACAGTAGCCAGGATGCGGAAACAACCTACATATCTATTGACAGATAAATGGATAAACAAAATGTGGTGTGTATGTATAATGAAATATTAATTAGCCTTAACAAAGGAAAGATTCTGCCATATGTGACAACATGGATGAACTTGGAGGACATCTTGCTAAGTGATATAAGCCAGTGTCAGAAGGACAAATACTGCATGACCCCACTTATATAAGATATCTGAAAGAATCAAACAGAGAAAACAGAGTAGAATAGTGGCTGTGTATGGGGGGGGGGCGGAGTTGATGTTCAAGGGTATAAAATTATACAAGATAAATAACTTTTAGATATCTGCTGTTAGAGATCTGCTGTATAACACTGCCTATAGTTAACAATACTATATGTGCACTTAAATTTTCTTATGAGGATAAATTTCATGTTAAGTTTACTTACCTCAATAAAAACAAAACTAAGGTAAGCTAAAGGATCAGAAAAAAACCAAAACATAATGTGAAGGAGAAAAACCTAAACTGGTTTAGAATCTCCAGAAAGGCATCTTTGGATAGTGGATGGAGCATTGGATTGGGAGTCAGGAGACAGCCAAGGACTTGCTGTGTGACCTTAGGTAAGTCACTTCCCCTCTCTGGGCCTTTATCTTCTTATCTGTAAAATGATGATTTAGACTAGCTTTCTTTAACACACTCAATGTATGTGTTTGGGGAAATGTATGCTTTAAAGGTTTGCTATTGTTGTAATTATCATTATTGTCATTATTATTACTACTCAAATGCTAAATCTCTGGAGTTTGCATTCCTTAGCCTCTATTAGTATCTTGATTTGGCCATTTTCTAAATTTGAACATCTTAATGTGTGCCTTAGCCACTGGACTTGGCCAACTAGCAAGAGCCTGGTGCTACTCTCCTCTCTTGGGTTCAGTTCAGTGTCCATAGTGTCAGTCCACAAAGCTGCCTGACCCTAGCAAAATTTTAAATTGTAGAGTTGTGCAAATTACTAATTAGGCTTGTAAACATTCTCCACTTCACTTCCCTAATATTTTTTGGTCATGGAACTCTTCCCATTGTTACTCCTGAGGACTGCACCTGGTGCATAATTACACTTGGGCAGCCCTGTTGTCTGTGCATCAGCCTGGCCACTCCCCTTCAGTGCCTTATTTTTTGCTTGAAATATGCCTTGTGAGTTTCTGATCACTCTCAGAGAACACAAGGGTTGGCATTTGCCAAAACTTGTTCCTTTCTCGTTTATCAAAGAGCAGAATAGAATAGAGCAGAAAAGCAGAGCAGATGGTTGTGTGGGGGTGGGGTGGGGTGGGGGAGTTGATAATGAGAGGCCAATAGGACTAGTTATATTTTCTAAAAAAGCCTAGTGACATTACTTTTGTGTCATGTACAAATGACTAAGATGGGTTGGATGGTATATGTTTCTCTCTCCCACAGCTGCCTTCTCTCTATCTCACCACCTCCTGCCCCTCCAGCACAGTGTTACATGGAAGCAGGTGCTTAAAAGAGATTTTTTTAATGGTAATTCTCAGTGGGCCAGGTCTTACAGTTATGGTAAGTTTGCCAGATGTAGCAAATAAAAATTCAGGAAGCCCAGTAAATTTGAATTTCAGATATACAATGAATAATGGTTACTGTTACTATATCTCAGGGGTCCTCAAACTATGGCCCGTGGACCACATGCAAATACAAATATTGTATTTATTCCCATTTTGGTTTTTTACTTCAAAATAAGATATGTGCAGTGTGCATAGGAATTTGTTCATAGTTTTTTTTTTTTTTTAAACTACAGTCCGGCCCTCCAACGGTCTGAGGGACAGTGAACTGGCCCCCTGTTTAAAAAGTTTGAGGACCCCTGCTATATCTGATGCAATATTTGGTACATACTTATACTAAAAAGTCTGAAAGTCATAATTAACTGGACATTATTTTTTCTAGCAACTTTAAATTAGGCAAAATAGATGGTTGCTTAGGTAGCATAAATTTGAGACCTGAGAAGTTTATTTGCCCAATGATATTGTCCTCAGTGGCCCGACTCCTTGCTTGAAATCCTTGCCATGTAAGCATACCTTGTTTTATTGCACTACTTTATTGTGCTTCACAGATATTGTGTTTTTTACAAATCAAAGGCAAGACCCTCCACCAGCAAAAATATTACAACTTGCTTTATTGCAATGGTCCGGGAGCGAACCCACAATATCTCTGAGTTATGCCTGTACCCAGTATCCTTGAGTTAAGACATTAGAAGCTTCTGTCAAAAAATATGTATGATCCAGGAGAAGTTGTATTGAGCCATTAGCCAGTATTAATTCCCTAGCCCAAATTAGTTTCTATGGGTGAATTCACTGATCATCTCATGCAGTTTTCATAAAATAATACAAAAAACAGGTGAATTTAATTTGGGAGACAGGAAGATAGGGAAGGCTGGGAGCCAGGGTGGTTGGTACCCAAGAATGAACACCACAATGGAGAATCCAGAGTTAACCTCAAACACAAAAAGTTACCTATATGATAAGATTGAATAGATATTGAGTACAGTACAGACATCCAAAATACTTCCCCCACCTATAGCCACAATGCTTGATAGGTCACCACTAGTTTTTCCTTTGGGTTATCATTGCTTTCTCTGCAGACATCCTACCAGAAGAGAGGCAGCCTTGTGTAATGAAGAGATTCCATATCTAAGAGTCAGACTTGAGTTCAAATTCTAACTGCAACTCACCAGCAATGTACATGTTGGGCAAGCAAATAAGTCCTCCCCTTTATGTCTTTACCTCTAGGACTATAAAAATTATTCTTGCCTTAGAAGTCTTGCAGGATGGTGAGAAATGAATGAAGCACTATATGAAGAAGTGCTTTGAAAATACATACTGACAAAATACTTTAGCAGTATTAAAATGCATGGTCTCTTGGGAAGGGTAGCACAGTCCTGGTTACATGGTGTATTACATAACTATCCTTCCTGAGGGGAAGAGATGAACCCATAGGAAGGCTAGGGATATCAATGATGGTAGCTGCTATGGGGATTGTGTAGTGAAGAGGAAGGATCTAGGCAAAGCAAGCTGTGACTGCCTCCCCCCTACCCCCAAATAAATTTCCAGATCTAGCATTTTGCCAACAATTGACCCTATGGCACAAGTTCAGAGCAGGAAGGCAGGACTGGAGGGAGGAGGTAGGGAAGACTCCCTTGAAATACTGCGGGTGGCATTCACCAGCTCTCAAGGAAGAGCTCCAAGTTTAGGGGGGCAGGTGGCCAGCAGAGGTTTTGAATCTACCAGAGGAAATTATCTTCCCTCTGTGTGCTAGGATAAGATCTCAGAGCCAGGGAATGTTTGTAAATGGGCTCTCTCATTTAAATAAATCCCACTTAAATATTTATCAGATCATGAATATGCATGTTTCTCTCTCAGTGCTGGAAAGAGAACAGGCATGTAATTTTTAGATGGCACATAAATAATGTAAGGGGGGAAAAGGGATCTTTGTTTTGTGTTGACTGTGTATTTACAGCATCTCAAGAGGTATTGAAATAATGAACTGATTTTTCCCAATCCCAGTCTCAGTGTGCACATGGCGTTTCACCTTTCCTGTTTTTAGGGTGCTCTGCACTCATTTGTATCCTCACAGAAGGATTTCTGAAAGCAAGGATGGTTATTTCAATTATTAGTGAGTTAGTTCGTCATAGCAACCCACATGTTATCCTCTCATTAACTGGCTATCCCCAGGTCAGATTGAGACAGGAGTAGGCAGGGAGCAGAGCTAGTCCTGCATTCCCCAATTCAGATGCTAAAAGGTGAAGGCCTGGCAGGCACTTTTTAAAAAAGTAAATGTTTGTTCATCCTTCTATGTCTCTGGATCTAGTTTTTTAAAATCAAACAATAAAGATAATTAAAAAAATTATTATGCTAAGTGAAATAAGCCAGTCAGAAAAAGACAAATATCATATAATCTTACTTATATGTGGAATCTAATGAACAAAATAAACTGACAGAAAAATAGATCCAGAGACATGGAAGCATGCAACAGACTGAGGAATCTCAGAGGGAAGGTGGGGGGGGGGATGGGTGGGAAGAGATTAACCAAAGAATTTATAAGCATACTAGAGGCCTGGTGCATGAAAATTCATGCACTGGAGGGGGGGTTCCCTCAGCTAGGCCTGCTCCCTCACAGTCTGGGAGCCCCCTCAGGGGCGGGAAGCGACCCAGCGATCAGGGGAAGGTGACACCCCCATCACATCTCTGCTGCTGCCACTGCCGGCAGCACAAACCTTGGCCAGCCCTGGTTACCTGAGGCTTGGGCAGCCCTGAACAGCTGGGGGGCTGAGGGGACTGGGGGACTCTGGAGGCAGGTGTGCAGCAAGGCCGGGCCTGCCTGGGGGCGGGTCCGGCCTTGCCACATGTCTGCCACCCCAGCAGGGCTAAGAGGACTGGGCTCCGCTATCTTGTGGCTGTGGGTGCTGGGCGGGGCAGTCAATTAGCATATTCCCTCCTTATTGGCTGTGGGTGCTGCCATCTTTGAGGGCGGGCAGTCAATTAGCATATTCCCTCCTTATTGGCTATGGGTGCCACCATCTTTGCGACAGCATGAGGGTCAATTAGCATATTCCCTCTTTATTAGATAGGATATGCATAACCCATGGACATAGACAATAGGGTGGTAAAGGCTTGGGGAGAGGGTGGGAGCATGGAGGGGGCTTTAGTGGGGGGGGGGAGGTGACATTTGTAAAACCTTCAACAACAAAGATAATAATAATAATAAAAGCAAATGTCATAGAGGTGTGCAACCATTGTCCTTCCCAGCTATAAAAGCCTTGACTTGGCTCTAGGCATCCAGCATAATTCAAAGGAAAAGGGAACTGGACAATTTTGATAAAGGGAGGTTGGAACATGAGCAGGAAAAGGAGTACAGACTGATTATGTCTACTTCACCCTTCTATTTGGCTGATAATCTGTTGTGACTGAAGTCCAGGGTGTGAGCATGTGAAAGATGTTCTCCCTACTCCTGATCTGAGTTCTCTTTTCTGGATTTTGTGTCCCTAACTGTCCTTTCACAGCTGTATAGTCATGGCTTTGGGATTAGACATGCGTTGCCTGCTTTCTATACTTCTTCCCACTATCAGTATGAGGAATTGAAAGAGGACTGACATCTTGTTGCCCTAAAACATCTTTAAAAAATAACATCCTTTCCTTGTTAATAAGAGTGTTGAAAGTCCCTGTCAGTGTGTAGTAGAAAGAACACTTAACTTCAAGTTAGCAAACAGACATCTATTACTAGCTCCATTACTTACTAGGAGTGTGACATTAAGCAAATCACTTAACCTTTCCATGCCTCTACTTCCTCATCTGTAAAATGAGGCTCATGACAGTACCTCCTTTGTAAATTGTTACAAAGATTAAAGGAGATGATGCATTTAAAAGGTATAGTACAGAGCCTGGTACTTAGTGAGTGCTCAGTCAAGGGAGGATATTAGTCTGAAAAACTGATTACTCATTAGCCTCCCAGAATTCCTCCCAAAGCTGAAGTCTTTAATTGTCAGTAAGAAAATAATATCTTGAGGTAAAATCATGTGGCAGTCTGGTGGAATGGAAAGATTTTTGGACTGAGTGTTAGGAAACTTGGGTTTTAATCCTGCTTTTGATATATATTAGCTATGTGACCTTGGACAAGTCACTTCCCCTTTCTGGGAATATAGATTTTTTCATCTATAAATCAGCAATGATACACAGGCACAACCCTTCTCATTGGGTGAAAATGATGATAAAAGACATAGAAAAAGTGTTTGGAAGTATGCAATGGGAGGTTTTCATTTGAACAATATTAATTATAATATTGATGTTAATTATAATTTGTTCAAATGAAAACCTACCATTTCAGTGGATTTCAGATAAGCTACAATTTTTTTTAGCTCTCTAACATTTGAAGTAAGATCATGAAAGCAAATAGTTTATGGAAGTATTTCTCTAATTTTGAGTTGAAACATTCAGAGAACAAAAAGGATGAGGGCTAGGAGCAGGAATCAGATCCACAGTTCTCTAAGTAGCTTATTAGCAGCTGTAATGAATAATGGGGTCAGTGAGAAGGTTGCCTTTGCCTTTGCCTCCTATTTTTGTCTTTCTATCTCTTTTTCTAAGATGCCTTATTAAACTGAAGGGGGAAGCAGTACTTATAGATACAGTGATAAGACATCCAGGATTTTATAGGGCAGTCCAAATTTCATGTATCTTCTTTTCTGATAGGGTTATTCATGAAGTTAGTAACTGAAGAGGTTTCATGTTGATGATTTTGTAAAATTGTAATCATTATTGTAAATAATAATAGCTACCGTTTATTGGGTACATTTTTGTTTATCAAATACTGTGCTAAGTCCTTCCACCATATCTCATTTAGTTTTGTAAGAGTCCAATTAGGTAGACATTTTAACCATTGCCATTTTACAGATGCTCAGAGAGGTTTTTGCCCAAGATCACACAACTGATTGTTGATAGAGCTGGCATTGAAATCCTCAGGCCTGCCTTAGTAAAAACCAGGAAAAAAAGAGAGAACACATTGTCAGATGATGTGTCCTATTTTCATGTTCAGAATGTATGGCCACTGTACCATAGAATCTTTAACATCTGCTTGGTGAGGCCATCCCTTAACAGTGGTTCTCAACCTTCTGGCCCTTTAAATACAGTTCCTCATGTTGTGACCCAACCATAAAAATTATTTTCGTTGCTACTTCATAACTGTAATGTTGCTACTGTTATGAATCATAATGTAAATATCTGATCTGCAGGATGGTCTTAGGCGACCCCTTTGAAAGGGTCCTTCGACCACCAAAGGGGTCGCGACCCACAGGTTGAGAACTGCTGCCTTAAGATAAAGTGATGAGGAAGCTGGAGTTTGGGGGATGTGAACTATAGAGATTTGAAGACCATCAGTGAGGGTAATAATCATATCTTATCTGTTCATATTTTAAGGCCATGAAAAGAATCTTTCCCACAAACTCACAACATGGCCAGAGATTCCCCCATGCTCTTCAACTGTAGTCCTTTTCTTTTTTTTCATAAACCTCGTAGTGGGTGGAGCACACACATGACTAGGTCCATCCACTCCTATGACAATGGCATCACAGAATGGGCCTCTGGGTGAAGGGAGAGACTGGAAGGGAACTTGCAACTAGAGACATGGTCATTCCCTCCCCTTTCCCAGTATTTGTCAACATAAGCCAAACAAATGTAGGACCATAAACTGAGCTTTGTTTTATGATTCTAGGATTCAATATGCATACTATAAATCCAAGAGAGCCTAAAATGTGTTAGAGAAGACATATGCTCCACTTTCTGTCAGCTTATTAAAAATAAAAATATAGAGAGATTTTTGGTAGAGCTACTGGCTCAGGATTTTCCAAAGAGTTCATCTGTCCAGTTTAAGTTGCCCTTAGGCATTTTTATTTGCTTATGAGAAAAGAATGCTATTTTCTGTTTTATTTTTTCTAGAACATGTGCCCAGTAAAACAATAAATTGCATTGGTCCAGCTTTTCTAATAACTCCCTTCCCTTCAGCAATGGGTTTAGCTTTAGTAGTATATGGGATTGATGGAGGCCTACCTATGAAGTTAGGATTATGTAAAGCAAATGAACCCCCTCCTTCATCACCAGTATTGCTATTCCAAAGCAAGGTTTCCTTTCTTTGGCCTGAGGCTTTCTGCAATTGCCTAAAATGCAAAAATGTCTGAATGAGGTTGTGCATCAACAACAATTTCTATATCCATGTAATGTATATGAGTTTCCCAACTCATTTCCCAGGAACAGATTCCAATTTTGATAGAGGAGAACCAAAAACTAGCACATTGAGGAGATGAGCAGGGTAGCCCCAAGGTACAGAGGAGACCAAATAGGGCAGCTAAAGATCTTTATTATGTGTATCAGTCATCACCCCTTTTCTGTGACCCTAGTATGAACATAAGAATGGCTAACACTAACTAGGTACCAAGAACTGTTCTAGTTGCCTTTCACATCTGCACATAATCTTATGAATTAGGTACAATTATTATCTCACTTTAAGGGTAAGAAAACAGACATGCATCCCAGAACCTAGTGCCTGTGGTCATTCTTGCTTGTCATGGTATGGCCCAGGGAATATATTATAGGGGCCACTGGTTTGATTAGCATTTGTGATGTATTTCCACTTAACACAGGTTGGTTGTTACTTGTTGACTTGCTAATTGATGTGAGAAATGTATAGAACTGGCTGGATCCTCTGGGTGGGTGAGTACATGAGGAATGTGGAAAGGTATATAAACTCTTTCAATTCTTTTGGATAGTCTTATAGAAAGCACTGTGCCTCTGTGGGCATATGGGATGAGCCTGTCTTCTTGTATCTTAACCACCTATCTGCAGAGCAGTTCTTTTAGCTTTAGACAATTGCTCAGTCATACTCAGCATTTGAATTTAGCTTATGTCACTCTTCTTTATTCCCATGAGATAGGGTGCAAAGTATATTACTGTCATTATGTAGATAATTAAAACAGTAGAAAAGGCTTAATAAGATAATCTGTGACTAGCCTTTAAATTATTGCAATCCCACATTTTAAGTAAAATTACACATCAGGAGACTCACCAACTTGACAAAATATGAGGCCAACCCATTTTTCAGAACCTGGAATTTCAGACTTAAGAACTTTAAAGATCGTTCTAGCTTTACATGTCTGAGGCCTTTGTTGTTGTTGTTACTCTCCAGCACTGTGCTAGGTGGCTAAAATTGGTGGGACAAAATAATCATTTAGATAAGCCTTAGTCCCTACTCATGAAAGTTATCACCTTATTGATGAGCCATTATTGGAAAGAGTAAAAATATAGAAGAAAACAGCTAGTTTTAGTAAATAATATTGTACTGCTTCATGCCATACTGTGACAAATGGAAACTAATGTACTGCTTCATGCCATACTGTGACAAATGGAAACCAATTATTTTTTCTCCAGGATTTTCAGGATAAATACATACACCACCAAGAGCTTCCTAGGAGAGAAAGAGACCTTACTAATCTTTAGAAGACTTTGAATGCTTCTGTGGAATACTTCTGTAGTTTGATTGTTGGAACCTGAAAATTTTATAGTTTATGCAATTCTTTTGTATTTCTCAAGCAATATAAATCCTCACATCAAATCTCTGTACCAAAAATTACCAGGCCAATGATGCTTATTAATGATTATCTTCATTCCTGATGTGTGTATGTCAGTCATTATGGTTTCAGAAACAAGGCTGGTCATTATAAGACCGGCAAAGTTTATTCAGTGTCACTCTCTTTTCTTCTGTGTCCCCCTTACCCATTTCTATTTTTCCATACAACTATTTTGTATCCTACTTCTGCTAGTCCCTCAAAAGAGTACTTCCTGTCCTTTGGGAATTTATAATTGAAGGGATATATTTAAAGATCCTTTTTCCTGGGGCACCTCACTTAATTCTCTTGCTCAGCCAAGCCTAAGTAGGATATTTGTTATGAAAAGGCACTATTTCATTGCCTATAGAAATGCTCTTTGGATTGTCTGTACCTGGCTCATTTCATCTGGTACGAATAACTGAGAACTGACTACAACAGCTCTCATGTCACTTTTCATTCTTGTCACATTGCCTACAGAGACATTTTGAAATAATTTGCATTAATTACTTTTTTCACTGGGAGCTGTGGAAATTAATATCATACTGTTCTTGTCTTTAGATAATTCATGTGGCTTTCTAAATACCATTGGTTGGTATGAAACAGTGTAGTATTTGCACCTTAGCTTTTGAGATTCCTCAAATGTTAGTTTTCCTTCCAAGTTGGTTGGACCAGGAAAGTGATATCTTTTGTAAGGAGATTGGGTCACAGAAAGGCTGAAAATCAGGATTATCCTAATGTATAGGAGGTAGGTGAACATCAAATGTATGATCTGGGGACACAATCTACCCAAACCTATCTCCTTTATCAGCACCTCAAGGCCTTTGAAATCTCCCATTTTGTTTTAGTTAAGGTTGTCATTTACTCATTCCTTTGTTCAATTTACAAGTAATAATAATCCAGGCACTTGTATTATACCCAGCACTTAGATAATCATAATACTATAGTATGATCAGTTCTATACTAGAGGTATATACAAAGTACTATGAGGACATAGAGCAGGCAGTGGTGAACACCTAGGCCTGGGGCAGTGAATATTTGAGTAGATATATCATTTTAAAGGATATATCATTTACCAGATGGAGAATGTGTTTGTTTGTGAGGGGGGTGAAGTGAAATGAGGGGTCTGAGTATAAGAAAATTGGAACAAAGGTATGTGCAAAGGTATGGAGGCAATAAATAAATAAAACTTACTACATGTGACATATTAAAAGTTGTGTAGTTCTGTATGGTGAGAGTATAGAGCACTAGTGAGTGAGGGATGGGAGGAGACAAGGCTAGGAAAACAGGTGGGAGTTTAGTTAGATCATATATGACCTTCTGTGCCATGCTGAGAAGCTAGGGCATAATCCTAGGATTAATGGGGCACCACTGAAAGCTTTTATGTAAGTGAGTGATATGATGGGAAAATTGTTGTCTGATGCCAATGGAGGGGGTGAGGGTTAAGATCAGGGAGATTGGTTAGGAGGATGATGCAGGAGGTGATGGCAGCCTGAACTTGAGTTAGTGGTGGTAGAAATGTAGAATAGGGTTCTTGGTGATGAGATGTGAAAAATCTGAGGAACAGAAAGGCTTTGTGACTTGCCCAGGATCACACAGCTACTTAGTGGCAGAGCTGGGCATAAATCTGAGGTTATGGTTTTATGATGCTTTTTCTTCAACTTCCTTAACTGGGCCAATCACTTCTTACAACAGGGTGTTCTTGGAGTGTGGTTGGAGGCTCTGATTATATGAAAAGAGAAAGAATGTTCCTGGAGAACTTTCTTCTATTTCTCAGCATTTTTATCCACCTCCTAGATCAGGGGTGGGCAACCTTTTTGTGAGTGCGTGCCAAAACCAGCAAAATCTCTGACTCAAAATTCTTCTGTGTGCCAACCCTAATTTTTTGAGAACATGTTACACCTACTTGATATCTCTTAAGGTGTACGTATGTGAAGAACCTTGAAGAAATAATAAAATTCATTCGAGCGACAAAAACACAGTATATGATGATGAAAAATACATTTATTTTTTAATGTATACATGTACACTGATAGTCCAACAGAAAACTTTATGACTCCATTTGATATTATCAGTGGGACTTTTGCTGCTGCATCACTGATGACAGAGATTTTACATCAGGTTTATATTTTGTGACCTTCAGAGATATGCACAAGCTACTACTTTCATCCATCAGGCTACTGCTATTACTTAACAAAATTCATCACTGAGAACAAAGATTCACAAGCATATGTGGATGAAACCAAAACACTGGTCGGATCTAGGAGTGCAGGGAGAGTTAAGGCAGAGGCATAGAAATTGCTCTTCCCCTCTCTCATCAATCCATGTCTATGGTCTTTAAGATAACTTGTTATGTAAAATTATTTATTTATCTAAGATGCACCTACACTGAATTTATCTGAAAAATAAAAAAGTTGCTGTAACTGGTTTGGCTCAGTGGATAGAGCGTCGCCTGTGGACTGAAGGGTCCCGGGTTCAATTCTGGTCAAGGGCATGTACCTTGGTTGCGGGCACATACCCAGTAGGAGGTGTGCAGGAGGCAGCTGATCGATGTTTCTCTCTCATCGATGTTTCTAACTCTCTATCTCTCTCCCTTCCTCTCTGTAAAAAAATCAATAAAAAATATTTTTTTAAAAAGTTGATATTAAGAAAAAAATTGTAAATGGAAGATTATAAGAGAGAGTTTCGAGTGCAAGCAAAAGTTACTGGCGTGCCATGTTTGACACACGTGCCAGGGGTTGCCCACCAATGTCCTAGATGCATAGTGGACTCCTGAGATTATTTTTAAAAATTTGAAGCATGGAACACTAGTACTCTGTGTGGCTATTTGCCCATAAGAAGGCTAATATGCCCCCTATGCAATTTGTATTAATCTCAGGTTAGAGAAATCTCCAAACATCTCTTTCCCTTAATAACTCACTATGGGACTGTCATCCATGAATTCATCTAAGCCTTTATTTAGGGGTAGGGAGAAGCTGTTTATATTTTCAGTCTAATCTACCACTTAGTGCAATGAATTCCATATGTTTCCTTCATTTTTCTACCTGCTGTGAGAAGTCGGGCTTCCTTTATTTGTCCTAACCTCACCTCTATGGGCTATATGCTAGTAACAAACATACACTCACATACACATACATTTTGACTTAGGAGGGAAAATGACCCCATTATTAATTGTTATCTTTGTTCACAAGCATATTAAAAATTCAAATAAAAATAAGCTGAAGTAATGCAATTAAAATGAACACAGTGGCAGCTAATTACCTCAAGGAGAAGGATATAAATCTTTGACAAAATGGATGGAGGCCTGTGATGCAGGAGTTGGTGGAAATATATGAGAGACCTGCTACCGCATCAGTGCCTGGCACTGCCTGCCTGTGGTGCAGTTAAAGCACCCTCTAAAAGTTCAGTGTGGCCCAGTGAACATAACCTGCCAGGCTCCTCGCCTGACATGATCTTAATTAGCCTCTGTTTTACTGCAGAGAAAGCCCGCTGAGGCAGTTAGCACCAGAGAATTAATCAGATCGTTTGTGGAGTCGACAAAGCAGGACAGCAGCCGACACTGGCAACTTATTGATTGGAAAGGATCCAGGAATACTGGGAGTGATTTAGTCTATATTTGTGTCCCTTCTTTTCACCTGAATGAAGATGCTCTACAGAGACTGTAGTGGGAGGGGAAGGGTGGGGTCGAGTGAGCTGTGCTCCACCTTAACCTCTGCCCCTCTCTCCTCCCCCGTCATATTCTGTCTGCCTTCTGGTCAATATACATTTCTGCTAAGGCATCATGTGTATCCACACTGATGCCAAACAATGTATTCTACTGAGAGAGAGAGAGAGAGAGAGAGAGAGAGAGAGAGAGAGAGAGAGAGAGAGAACTGTTGATTTTGTTGCAAATTGCATTTTCGCTACAGGATTACTTGGGAAAATGAAATTTTGCCAGTATTTCCCTCCCTCCCTTTGTTTACTGCCTATTTTCAACAGCTCTGTAATTGCTTTCCACTTAGTAAAAGGAACATCGTTCCTTTTTTGGTTTTTCTTTTAATTGTGTTTCTTGCCTTGAGGGCTGACGTTGGTTGATGGGAATGCCATGTTGTTTTGGTTCTAGATACCAACTTGGCCTTAGTAATCAAGACAAGATCATTACTAGCGGAGGCAGTTGGGTGGTGGGCTCAGAAAAATGTGTGACTTCTTCCACGCAGCCTTCCCTGATAATTCCAGTATTCCTATTGTGAACTCTCTATTATTTGGAGCCCCACAGTACCTCAAATCTGTATTATACAATCTAGCTTTTGTCTTATACCTTTTTTGTACTTATCTTTTCTTCATGTACATTAATCGTATTCTTTCTCTGACCATAATGTAAATTCGTATAAACTAAAGGCTCTCCTATTGGACATAGCTCTTAACACCAATCGAGGCACAGTAAGAGACACTTAATAAAAGCCAGATTGGTTCAAAGACAATCTCTTTTTTTATTTTTATTTTTTTTTATTGCTTAAAGTATTACAAAGGGTATTACATATGTGTCCATTCCCCCCCCCACCCTTGTCAGTCCCCTAGCCTCCCCTATCCCCCAGTGTCTTATGTCCATTGGTTATGCTTATATGCATGCATACCAGTCCTTTGGTTGATCTCTTAGCCACACCCCTCCTGCCCCCCAACCCTTCCCAGCCTTCCCGCTGCAGTTTGACAATCTGTTTGAGGCAGCTCTGCCTCTGTATCTATTATTGTTCAAAAGTTTATAATGGTCTCTATTATCCATGAATGAGTGAGATAATGTGGTATTTTTCTTTCATTGATTGGCTTATTTCACTTAGCATAATGCTCTCCAGTTCCATCCATGTCATTGCAAATGGTAGGAGTTCCTTCCTTTTTACAGCAGCATAGTATTCCATCGTGTAGATGTACCACAGTTTTCTTTTTTCTTTTTAAATATATTTTATTGGTTTTTTACAGGGAGGAAGGGAGAGAGATAGAGAGTTAGAAACATTGATGAGAGAGAAACATCAATCCGCTGCCTCCTGCATATCTCCTACTGGGGATATGCCCGCAACCCAGGTACATGCCCTTGACCGGAATCGAACCTGGGACCTTTCAGTCCGCAGGCCGACACTCTATCCACTGAGCCAAACCAGTTTCGGCTGTACCACAGTTTTCTAATCCATTCATCTACTGATGGGCACTTAGGCTGTTTCCAGATCTTAGATATGGTGAATTGTGCTGCTATGAACATAGGGGTTCATATATCCTTTCTGATTGGTGTTTCTGGTTTCTTGGGATATATTCCTAGAAGTGGGATCACAGGATCAAATGGGAGTTCCATTTTCAGTTTTTTGAGGAAACTCTATACTGTCTTCCACAGTGGCTGCACCAGTCTGCATTCCCACCAGCAGTGCACGAGTGTTCCTTTTTCTCCACATCCATTCCAGCACTTGTCGTTTGTTGATTTGTTGATGATAGCCATTCTGACAGGTGTGAGATGGTACCTCATTGTTGTTTTGATTTGCATCTCTCGGATGATTAGTGACTTTGAGCATGTTTTCATATGTCTCTTGGCTTTCTGAATGTCCTCTTTTGAAAGGTGTCTATTTAGGTCCTTTGCCAATTTTTTGATTGGATTGTTTATCTTCCTTTTGTTAAGTTGTATGAGTTCCCTATAAATTTTGGAGACTAGGCCCTTATCAGATATGACATTGGCAAATATGTTTTCCCACACAGTGGGTTTTCTCCTTGTTTTGTTGATGGTTTCTTTTGCTGTGCAGAAGCTTTTTATTTTGATGTAGTCCCATTTGTTCATTTTCTCTTTAGTTTCAAGTGCCATAGGAGCTGTATCAGTGAAGAAATTGCTTCGGCATATGTCGGAGATTTTGTTGCCTTTGGATTCTTCTAGAATTTTTATGGTTTCCTGTCGTACATTTAAGTCCTTTATCCATTTTGAGTTTATTTTTGTGTATGGTGTAAGTTGGTGGTCTAGTTTCATTTTCTTGCATATATCTGTCCAATTTTCCCAACAGCATTTATTGAAGAGACTATCTTGGCTCCATTGTATGTTTTTGCCTCCTTTGTCAAATATTAATTGAGCATATTGGTTCGGGCCGCAAAGACAATCTCTTGAGGAGTTTCTGCAGCCATTAGTTTTTTGACTCTGCCACCACCTTTGCACTATTGATATTTTGGCCCAGATAAATCTTTGATTGGGAGGGGGCTACTGTCCTATGCACCATAGGATGTTTTGTAGCATTCCTGGAATTTTTTATACACTACTAAATATCTCCAGACATAGCCGTATGTCCCCAGTAAGGGGGGAAATCACCTACCTTACACATTAATGACCACTATGAGATAAAATTATTGAGAACTTTATTGTGTTCAGCTGGTGCTAAAGACATTACATGAATCCTTTTGTCTTACTTCCACAACACTGCTCTGACTTTAATTATTGTCTAAAGGGGCTCCAGGGGAAAAAAATCTCAAAGTCATAGTTGTAGATCCACATCACAATATGTCCCTTTCCTGAGAAACATTTAGAAGAGCCTCCTCAAGGACCTCTCAGGGTTAACCCTGAATTTATAGAATATTATCAGTTAACCCTTAATGGTGCAAGGACTGCTTATTCATTGAAAACTACATATCCAGCTTAGTGAGGGTTAATTCCTCAAGAAGCTCTGATTAAAAGCAATGAAAGGTTAGAGCAAAAGTAACCCTGCCAGCTGTCACCTTTTTTTCAGAGATGTGAATACCATTTCATACATAGTGTGTGTGGGGGGGGGAGGGGGAGGGGCGGAAGAGAGAAAGCTATTTATTTTGCTCATTTGATGGCATTTTAGCCCAGGAAGCAGAATTTCTAGTTAGCCCACTGAAGTGTCATTCCTACCTTACAATCAGATCAGCTGTCTTGCAAACAATGCCATTGGTCACAAGAGGGACATGGCAAAGAAAGGTGGATAAACCATTGCAAATTTGTCCTTCTATGAGGGAGGGTGATGACTCAAAGCACATCTCCTGCCTGTGACACCATCTCCAAATATGAAGGACAATCCAAGAAAGAAAATTTGATATTTTAGCTTGGTATTTCTCTGGAGAGGAATGTATCTCTCTGGCTGTAAAGTCAGTTCCACCTCAAATTCACTGCCACCAAGGAGTTAACAATACATTAAAATTAGTCATGTCATTTGATGAAGAAATATTCTACTTATAGAAAATACCTTTATGGGAAAACTGCTTTTCTGAGCTGGAAATATTACAGTAAACAGAATCTAATCACAGTGAAGCCTTTTTCAGCTTTGCATGACAGCTGTAAAATATGACAGTATTTATTAATAGTTGCTGCAGTCTAATCTGCAGCATTGGAGAGCTATAGCAAAATATGTTAAGCTACTGAGAGAACAATTTCCACAGTAACTAATATTCAGCTTTTGAAAGGGTAGTTTAATGTCTTGCAATTTTTCCCCCCTACTGATGATCCAACCCAGGAACAAGCTACAAAGCTAATAACCTTTGTGGAGAGGAAGTGTTTAAACGATAATTTATTTCAAGAGCTGACAACAAATTGCTTGGCATTCTCTCTTTATGCCCCAAAGCAGTCAAAGATGTGCAAATCGAAGTATTAAAAATATGACAGCTTTAGTATTTTCATTTTCAATGAAATTCTCATTACAGACATATGTACAGTCTTTTATTCACAATCCAGTCCAAATAGTCATTCACTATTATTATTGTGTAGGCTCTCACAATGCTCTCATAGTTGAACACTCATCACAATAGATTAGGCAGGTTGCAGAAACTACCAAATGTCTCAGGTACTGTCAACCCTTATTATTGCTGCTCAAACAGGGAAATTTAGTATCTGTCTCTCACAGGTTAATGCACTCTCTGGGCCTTCCTAATTTATTCAGATGTAAAAAGTAGTTTGAATTTTAATGAAAACGTAGCTTCACTTTTCCCAGAAGGCAGATGGACATGACTAGAAGTGGAGACATCTGTTACCTTTGCACATCCTTTAACCAGTTCTTAAAGTGAACTAGAAAAAAAAATCCACTGATAGTCTTTTTGTTTTTTTAACAGCAAGGTACCTGATACTTTTCCTTTTAAGTTGCTGCCATGTAACTATAGCAGAGCCTGTCACTGGCCTCTTCTTGCTTTCTACTTCTTCAACTAAAATAGTCCCTTAGTGATGAGGACCTCTAGGTTCACATCTTTCCAGGCTCTGGAAACTGTCTCTGCTTCAGAGAGGAATCTATGAGTTCCCTTCACCTTGGAGTCAGGTCCCCATCATAGCACTCCATGAGGGTGCACATTAGCAAACCAACCTGTCTGGCTGCATTTGCTACTTATGCTAGTCATTTGCCTCTTCACCTGGAGTTTTGACCTGCTGCCTATCTGGATCCCTGGACTCTGGGATCACAAGCTCTTGTGTTCATTTGTGGATATCAGGGTTTAAGAAGTAAATTGACAACTGCAGTGCATCCACAGGAAGACAACTAGGATAGTGAGGGTCCAGGTATTAGGTCCTTTGAAGAATGGCTGAAGGAAAGACTAAGGGATGAAGCAATGACAGTTTTCAAATGTTGAAAGTGTGGGAGGCAGCACGTCAGCCTAGTGAACAGCATGCATAGACTGTGAACTGTGGCAGACCTGGGTTGAAATTCTGGTTTCTTACTTTGGCACACTAAGCTGTGTGACCCTAGGAGCCATCATTTAACCTTTTTATGCCTTGGTTTTCTCAGTTATGAAGATGGAGGTAAGCCATGAGGATTAAATGTGATAATCCATAAACTCAGGGCCTAGTGTGTAATAAGTGCTTAAGAAGTGGCAGCTGCTTTTATCTAAGTTGATAAAATGATGACAATGATAGGGATTTATTTGTGCCACTGATTGGTATTGGGAAGTTTATCTCTCTCTCTCTCTCTGTGTGTGTGTGTGTGTGTGTGTGTGTGTGTAGAAAGGGAGAGGGTGATAGGGTGAGAGAAAGAGAAAGACAAAGACACACAGAGAGATTCTGTGCTTTATTTTGGAAAGTACAACTGAATTAAGGAACGAAGCCATGTTATGTAAGTAGGTGGTAAATGGCAACATGCAGGAAGGTGTGAGGAATTGAAGCTCTGCTTGTCTTTCAGTAGAGTTAAAGTCCAGCCAATCTGAAAACATTAGCAGTGTTCTGAGGAAAGGCCCCATTTTCTTTGTCTTAAGGAACCTATTACACCATTTGGGATCTTCCAACATTTTTCCACCTTCCTATCTATCTGACTTTAATCTTTTCACAAGGTGCCTACCTCAAAGAATGAAAATGTCATTGATGGATGGGGGAACAGTTGAGTTAAAATTTAATTTTTTTCCAGGCCTCTGAGATAAATTACTGTTCCAGCATCAGGACTGTTAACTCTTCAAAGGCAGGACCAAATTCTGTTTCTCTCAACACTGCCTAGCTAGCACTAGGAGATGCCCAATACATTGCTTATTGACTGACAGACTACTTGTTGGCACTGCCCATTTTCCTGCCACAACCTTCTAGAGCAAATAGAATGGTCTGTTAGAAGGCTGTTGACTTTCAGAGAGTTACTTGGGAACTAAGTAAGGAGTTTCAGGTTAAGAATGGGAAACAGCAGGAGTTTATTGAACACTGGCAAGAAGGTGGGGAGTAGTTGCCTCAAAGGGCACTTAGAGCTATTATTTCATTATCTAATCTGAGAGCCACAGCCTGGGCCAGATTCTTTTATCTCTGTGGGCTGTGCCCATTGAAGCCAAAGAGAGTTTTCAGGTGCATGAGAGAGTCTGGCTGCAGTTCTCAAGTATCTTGCTGTTCTGGGGGAAATGTTAGCACCAAAGAGAACTAGGTCACTTGCACCCAAAAGATAGATCTAATAGAAAACTAGAAGAGGTGACCACCTCCCTGGCATGGCTTTAGGACTTTCTATATAGGAAGGTATGTAAGCAAAAGACCTCCAAACAGGACTTATGGTGCCTGAGATCCCAGAATTAGAAGGCCCACATTGGATTAGGGTTTTATTTCACAGAAGGCCTTTAGCTGAATTGAAATTCTTCCCTGGACACACTAACACATCAAGTCACTAATAGCCATAAAGAAATTAGCATGAATAACTTGGTAAGCTGAAGTCTGTCACTAGCAGAGAAAGACTGTTAATCAGTGGAATAAAAATGTAGGACAGGAAAGTTTTTATAGAGGTGTGAAGGCAAGTTGGGTCAGAGATGTTGAGGCGAGCAAATCTAGGCAGGGCAGGTGTCAACAAATGCCAATAAAAATAAGGGCTGTCAATAAAGAGGAGAGGGTACAGAGGGGGCAGAGATCATACTTAGTCAAACTCATAGTTTTTCCAAGAACTGACTTTTCATGTAACAGCACAAAGAGCTTAATTTTGAACTTTGTATTAATGAACCAAAGTAGTAACTTAAGTAACTAAGCAAAGTGATGACCTGTAAGTACAAATCAGACTTCTCTGCAGACAAAAATCAAAGTGTAAACAACACAACCTTGGAGTCCACTCAATGTTTTATAATTTCAAAGATTATATTGCCTTGATTGTGCTATAAATCTTTTAAATGACCTCAAATGTTTAACCCATTCCTCAGCTCCTCACTCATCTCTGCCCTTATATAGTGGAGTTACATCATTTGTATATTTAGCTTATTAGAATGTAATTATAGGTGCTCCCTTCTGTCTTCCTCTGTTTCCCATTTCTCTCTTAAGTAATTTAAAATATTCTAAAATTGAATTTTGTAGTTATAATTTCTCCCCATAATTTTTATTACTAAAGCAATATATGACCATTATAGAAAATGAGAATATACAGACTAGACACTTCATTGAATATTTTAAAGAACTGTATTACATGATTTGACTTATAAACTGAATTTTCTCTCTTCCTTTCCTTCTTTCTTCCTTCTCTCCAACCCTCCCTTACCTTCATTGATTTTCTGTCTCTTTATTTCAGCCCAACATTGACAAAAAGACATGGCTTATTCAATAATGGAGTTGGGAAAACACGAAGTATGTATCCACATCAGTGCTATTTACCAGGGTGGGCACAAACATAAATTTATGGACCAACCAATTATTATCATGCTGGAGAGAAGGGCTTAGGAAGGTATGTAGCAGACCCAATGAAATAATAATGGAAAGCAGTTATGTTAAGTGCCAAGTGAATGACATGGACAAAAGGGTTCTGTGGGTGTTTAGAGGCAGGCAAGATCTCTGCTCCTCAAAACGTTTCTCCTCCTGCCTAATCACCTCAGTAAATAGCATCACCATCTAGCCCAGTCCATGAAGCCAAAGCTTACTAGTCATCCATGGATCCTTCCTCTTTCTCATATCCCACAGTCAATCTGTCCCATGTTCTGCTGATTCCAGGTTCAAAATGTATTTCAGTTTCATTCACTTTTCTCTATCTCTAGTCTAGTCTAAGATGCCATCATTTTTTTTTCACCTAGATGACCACCATGACCTTTTAGTTGGTTTTCCTTCCTTCACTCTTATACCACACTCCATTCTCTATAGAATTTAAATGAGATCATATAACTCCTCTGCTCAGAATACTATAATGACTTCTCATTGCAGTTAGAATAAAGTCCATACTCCTTAACATGGCTCCCATCCATATTCCATGGCTATGATCAGGCTCCTCTCTACCTCTACAGTCTCATCTCAGGCCACTCTCAACCTCATCACACCTTAATCATACCTGTCTTCTTTCACTTCCTCAAAAGTGCCAAGCTTTTTCCTGCTATAGGGCCTTTGCACTTGCTAATTTTACTCCTATTGAATCTCTTCCCCTCTATTTCTCACATGGTTGGCTTCTTATAATCCTTTAATATTCAGTTCATTGTTCCTTCTCAGTGAAACCATCACTGAGGTCCTGTCCATTACTGTTTTTTTGTTTCCTTCATAGCACTTTATCTAAATGTGTGATTATTTTGTTGGCTTACATGTTTTTTTTTTTCCTTCATTGATTAAGATATTACAAATGTGTCCTTATTCCCCCAATCCTGCTCTCACCCTCACCCCCTGTTGTCCAGATCCATTGCTTATGCTTATATGCATGCATACAAGTCCTTTGGTTGGTCTCTCCCCTTCACCCCGACCCTCTCTTACCTTCCCTCTGAGTTTTGAGCATCTGATCGATGCTTCTCTGTCTCTACATCTGTTTTTGTTCATCGGTTTATGTTGTTCATTATAATCCACAAATGAGTGAGACCATGTGATATTTATCTTTCTCTGACTGACTTATTTCACTTAGCATAATGCTCTCCAGCTCCATCCATGCTGTTGCAAATGGTAGGAGTTCCTTCCTTTTTACAGCAGCATAGTATTCCATTGTGTAAATGTGCCAAAGTTTTTTAATTCACTCATCTGCTGATGGGCACTTAGGCTGTTTCCAGATCTTAGCTATGGTGAATTGTGCTGCTATGAACATAGGGGTGCATATATCCTTTCTGATTGGTGTTTCTGGATTCTTGGGATATATTCCAAGAAGTGGGATCACTGGGTCAAATGGAAGTTCCATTTTTAGTTTTTTGAGGAAACTCCATACTGTTCTCCACAGTGGCTGCACCAGTCTGCATTCCCACCAGCAGTGCACTAGGGTTCCTTTTTCTCTGCATCCTTTCCAGCACTTTTTGTTTGTTGATTTGTTGATGATAGCCATTCTGACAGCTGTGAGGTGGTACCTCATTGTTGTTTTGATTTGCATCTCTCAGATGATTAGTGACTTTGAGCATGTTTTCATATGTCTCTCAGCCTTATGTATGTCCTCTTTCAAAAAGGGTCTATTTGGTCCATTGCCCATTTTTTGATTGGGTTGTATATATTCCTTTTGTTAAGTTGTATGATTTCCCTGTAAATGTTGGAGATTAAACCTTTATCAGAGATATCATTGGCAAATATGTTCTCCCATCCAGTGGATTTTCTTGTTGTTTTGTTGATGGTTTCTTTTGCTGTGCAGAAGCATTTAATTGTGATATAGTCCCATTTGTTTATTTTCCCTTTAGTTTCCATTGCCCTAGGAGCTGTGTCAGGGGAGAAATTTCTTTGGCATATATCTGAGATTTTGCTACCTGTGGATTTCTCTAATATTTCTATGGTTTCCCATCTTACATTTAAGTCCTTTATCCATTTTGAGTTTATTTTTGTGTATGGTGTAAGTTGGTGGTCTAGTTTCCTTTTTTTTTTTTTTTTTTGCATGTGTCTGACTGAATTTCCCAGCACCATTTATTGAAGAGACTATCTTGACTCCATTGTATGTTCTTGCCTCCTTTGTCAAATATTAATTGAGCATAGTGGTTTGGGTCAATTTCTGGGTTCTCTATTCTATTCCATTGGTTTATATGTCTGTTCTTGTGCCAGTCCCTGGCAGTTTTGAGAACAGTAGCTTTGTAATATAGCTTGATATCTGGTATTGAGATCCCTCCAACTTTGTTCTTCTTTTTCAGGATCACAGCAGCTATTCGTTTTTTGTTGTTGTTTGTTTTGTTTTGTTTTTATTCCAGATGAATTTTTGGAGAATTCTTTCTGGATCTGTGAAATATGCTGTTGGTATTTTAGTGGGGAGTGCATTGAATCTATAGATTGCTTTGGGTAGTATGGACATTTTGACGATGTTGGTTCTACCAATCCATAAACATAGTATGTTCTTCCATCTGTTTATGTCTTCCTTTATCTCTTTTTTCAATGTCCTGTAGTTTTCTAGGTAGAGGTCTTTTACCTCCGTAGTTAAGTTTATTCGTAGGTATCTTAATTTTTTTGGTACTGTGGTAAACGAGATTGTTTTTTTAAATTTCTCTTTCTGTAAGTTCACTATTGGCGTATAAAAATGCCTAGATTTCTTGGTGTTAATTTTGTATCCTGCTACATTGCCAAATTCATTTATTAGGTCAAATAATTTTTTGATGGTGTCTTTAGGGTTTTCTAAGTACAGTATCATGTCATCTGCAAATAATGACAATTTTACTTCTTCTTTTCCAATTTGGATGCCTTTTATTTCTTCTTCTTGTCTGATTGCTTTGGCTAGCATTTCCAGTACTATGTTGAACAGGAGTGGTGACAGTGGGCATCCCTGTTTTGTTCCTGTTCTTAAGGGAAATGGTTTTAGTTTTTGCCCATTGAGTATGATGTTGGCTGTAGGTTTGTCATATAGGGCTTTTATTATGTTGAGGTATGATCCCTCTATTCCCACTTTGCTGAGAGTTTTTATCAAGAAATGGTGTTGGACTTTGTAAAATGCCTTTTCTGCATCAATCAGTATGATAATGTGATTTTTGTCTCTCAACTTGTTTATGTAATGTATCACGTTTATTGATTTGCAGATATTGTACCAGCCTTGTATTCCTGGAATAAATCCCACTTGGCCATGGTGTATGATCTTTCTAATGTAATGCTGGATCTGGTTTGCTAGAATTTTGTTGAGGATTTTAGCATCTATGTTCATCAGGAATATTGGCCTGTAATTCACTTTCTTTGTTGTGTCTTTATCTGGTTTTGGGATTAGGGTAATGCTGGCTTCATAGAAAGAGCTTGGAAGTGTGCCTTCCTCTTGAATTTTTTGGAATATTCTGAGAAGGATTGGCTTTAGTTCTACTTTGAATGTTCGGTAAAACTCCCCTGTGAAGCCATCTGGTCCAGGGCTTTTGTTTGCTGGAAGCTTTTTGATTACTGTTTCAATTTCATCAGTAGTAATTGACCTATTCAGGTTTTTTGATTCTCCCTGATTGAGTTTGGAAGCTTGTATTTTTCTAGGAATGTGTCCATTTCATCTTGGTTTTCCAGTTTGTTGGAGTAGAGTGGTTCATAGTATTTTTTGACAATCCTTTGTATATCAGTAGGGTCAGTTGTTACTTCACCTCTTTCATTTCTGATTTTGTTTATTTGGGTCCTCTCTCGTTGTTTCTTGGTGAGCCTGGCGAGAGGTTCATCAATCTTGTTAATCCTTTCAAAGAACCAACTCTTGGTTTCATTTATCATTTGTATTGTTTGTTTGGCCTCTATGTCGTTTATTTCTGATCTGATCTTTATTATTTCCTTCCTTCTGGATACTGTGGACTTTTATTGTTGCTCTCTTTCTAACTCTTTGAGTTGTAGGGTTAGATAATTTATTACCAGTTTTTATTGTTTTTTTGAGGTAGGCCTGTAGAGCTATGAACGTCCCTCTGAGGATTGCTTTCATTGTATCCCATAGATTTTGGATTGTTGTGTTTTCATTGTCATTTGTTTCCAGGATGCTTTTTATTTCTTTTTTGATCTCTCTGGTAAACCAGTCATTGTTTAATAGCATGCTATTTAGCCTCCAAGTGTTTGATTTTTTTCAATGTTTTTATTGTAGTTAATTTCTAGTTTTATGCCATTGTGATCTGAGAAGATGCTTGTTATGATTTTTATTCTCTTGAATTTGAAGAGACTTTGCCTGTGTCCTAATATATATGGTCTATCTTTGAAAATGTCTCATGTGCACTGGAGAGGAATGTATATTCTGTAGCTTTGGGGTGAAATATTCTGAAGATGTCAATTAAGTCCATCTGATCTAGGGAGTCATTTAGGATTGCTGTTTCTTTGCTGATTTTTTGTTTAGAGGATTTATCCAGTGGTGTCAGTGGGGTATTAAAGTCCCCTACTATGACTGTATTGCTATCGATCTCTCCCTTGATATCTTCCAGAAGTTGTTTTATGTATTTGGGTGCTTCTGTATTGGGTACACATATGTTTACCAGAGTTATATCTTCTTGTTGAATTTCTCCCTTTAGTATTATGTAGTGGACTTCCTTATCTCTTGTTATGGCCTTTACTTTGAGGTCTATTTTGTCAGATATAAATATTGCAACCCAAGCTTTCTTTCTCATTTCCTTTTGCCTGAAAAAAATTTTTCCATCACTTCACTCTCAGCCTGTGTGAATCCTTTGTCTGAGGTGGGTCTCTTGCAGACAGCCAATATATGGGTCATGTTTTCTTATCCAGTCAGCTACCCTATGTTTTTTGATTGGAGCTTTCAATCCATTTACATTTAATGTTATTATTGAGAAGTACTTGTTTGTGGTCATTCTTATTCTTAATGTTTATGTTTTTTCTTGTCTTTCTGTTTCTTCTTTTTTACAGCAGTCCCTTTAGCATTTCTTGCATTGCTGGCTTGGTGGTAATAAACTCTCTTAGCCCTTTTTGTCTGTGAAGCTCCTTATTCCCCCTTCAATTTTGAATGATAGCCTTGCTGGGTATAGTATTCTTGGATTCATCTCCTTGCTTTGCATCACTTTGTATATTTCATTCCATTCCCTTCTGCCCTCTGTGTTTCTGTTGAGAAGTCAGCTGATATTCTAATAGGAGATCCCTTGTAGGTAACTTTCTCTCTCTCTCTGGCAGCCTTTAATATTCTTACTTTGTCGTTGGTGTTTGCCAGTTTAATTATGATGTGTCTTGGTGTTGGTCTTTTGGGGTTCATCTTGTTTGGCACTCTATGTGCTTCTTGGACTTGTGTAGTTTTTTTTCTTGCCAGTAACAGGGAAGTTTTCTATCATTATTTCTTCAAACAGGTTTTCTATTCCTTGCTTCTCCTCCTCTCCTTCTGGTACCCCTATTAAGCGAATATTGTTTCATTTTGCATTGTCCCAAAGATCCCTTAGGCTCTCCTATTGCTTTTTAAGTTTTTTTTTTTCCAGTTGCTGCTGTGTTTGTGTGTTTTTTCCTACCTTGTCTTCTAAATCGCTGATGCGGTCCTCAGCCTCATCTAGTCTGCTGTTTAAGCCTTCCATTGTGTTCTTTATTGCAGCTATGTCGTTCTTCATTTCCTCTTGGTTCCTTTTCATGTTGGTGACATTCTCATTCAGCTCCTTATAATTCTCATTGAGTTGTGTGTATTTGTCATCCAGCCGTTTGAGAATCCTCATAACCATTACTCTGAATTCTTTCTCTGATAAGTTAGAAGCCTCAATTTCTTTTAACTCCCTTTGTGGTGATTCCTATTTTTCTTTCCTTTGGGGATTTTTTTTTGTCTTCCCATGTTTTGCTGTAATGTTTTAAATGTAGCTCCAATTGCTTTGCTACCCAGTTTCTTTTGGGCATGGTGCTACTGGTGTGACCTCTCAGGTCTCCTGGGCTTGGTAGTCTAGTGTAGCTCCCTACTTGAGCTATTTGGGTTCTCTTGATGTAGGCCTGCGAGCTGCAACGGCGCAACTGAGGTGTCTAGAAGTCAGCAGCCGTGGAGGGGGTGTCCCAATTTTTGCTGTCTTGTATCCTTGGTTGAAATCACGGGTGCCCAGCGGTGACTCACAGTGGCACCCAGGAACCGTCTGTTGGGGTGGTGTTGCTCAGGAGGCCTGCATTCTAGAAAGGCGTGACTGTGGTGTCCAGAGTTCTGTAGTTGTCGGGTGGGCAGACTCAGCTTTTGCTGCTGCCTCGGTGGTTGGATACACGCGATCCCAGCGGCACGCGATCCCAGCGGCAGTTCACAGGGGCACCTGTGGTGTGTTTGCCAGCAGGGTGTACTGACACACTCTCAAGGGCCCTGGCACTGAAACCACTGGATTGCAGTGTCTGTGGGCAGGTATCCCAAAAGAGGGAATTCAGCGTTTCTACAGCCCAGCAGTACACCCCTGTTTGTTTAAGTGCATGCCCAGCGGGGCTCACCACAGGGCCTCAGGGCTGCCTGTAGTGTCCAGAGTTCTGCAGTGTGGGGTGGGGAAACTCAGTTTTTGCTGATGCACCTGTGGTGGATAGGTGCATGTTCCCAGTGGAATCTGGGAACAGGAGAATCTACATTAAGTTTGCTAGTGCAGGTGCACTGAAGCACTCTGAAAGGCCCTGGCATGCTTAATCGAGGTGTCTTTGGGTAGGTATCCAAGATTCGTGAATTTAGAATTTCTACTGCCCAGGGGAGTGCATCCCTATTTGTCCAATATCGGATCCAGCGGAGGCTCACTATGGCTTCCCAAAATGCCCTGTGGATAGATGGGCTCAGGGAGAGTGAGCAACTGTGGCAGTGCGTTTGCCGGGCTGAGCTCTGACGCACTCTGAGGGGCCTTGGTGCTGAGGTTGAGTAGCTGGGTGTGTGTAGGCAGTTATTCAGGCAGAGGGAATTCAGAATTTCTACTGGGGGGCAGTGCGCCTGTGTCTGTACAAAATCACACTCAGCTGGGGCTCACAGTGACTCCCAAGAGAAGTCTATGGAGTGGTGTGCCTCGGAGACCTGCACACTGGACACATAGGAATGCAATGTCGGAGGTTTGCCGCTGGGGAGGGGGGAGTTGCACTTACTGCTGCGGGTGTGGTGTACCTTTGGATGTAGAGATCCCAGGGTCTGAGGGTCCATGGGTGGGGCTGCAGGATTTTGGCTGAAGTGGCTGCCGAAGTGGCTGCCGGGTCGCGGGCAGTGTCCAAGGCCTGTCTGGGTGTTGGTGCTGATGAGTTCCTAGAAGAGGCCGCTCTCCCCTTTAAGATGGCGTGGGCTCCGTGCCTGAGTCCTGCAGTCCGGGGAGTGTCCGCAGCGGTAGTCTCTCCCTGTCCCAGAGAGCCTGGTCTACCAGCCTCTTGCTGCTCCTGCTGGATTTAACTGTCACACACACACACACACACACACACACACACACACACACACACACACATCCACACACTCTCCTTTCATCCCCTCACTCACTCACTTCCTATCCCTCACCTCTGTCCTGCCAGCCGCCATCTTTTTTTGGCTCACATGTTTTTTTTTTTTTTTCTCTTTCATTAGAATGTAAACTTTATAATGGCAGGAAAAAATGTCTATCGTGTTCATCATTGTAACCTTAGCATCCACTGAGTGAATGAATGAATCACTAGGCTGAAGTGGTTAGGAAAGGTCACCTTGGGGAGAAAGAGCTTGAAGTGGAATTTGAAAAATGGAAGTATAGGCAGAATTTTCATTATCAAGATTAAGGAAAGAATTCAAGGTAGTAGTAAAAGTGAAGTTGTGAGGCAAACATGGTTCTGGCACATTTGGGCAACAGTAAAAAATGAAAGCTGCCTGCAGTGGAAGGTTCTCATTAGATAACATAGGAACAACAGGTTTGTTACTTGGTTAAGGTATAATGATGTTGAGTCTTAAATAATATACTACTTTTTTTTTCCTTTCAATGTGGGAAATAGAAGCTATTGAAAATTTTGGAACAGGGTCATGGTGTAGTGTTTTAAGAAGGACGGTTAAACACCACAGTTAATATGAATATTAACAATATGAATATTCAAAGAGGAGAGCAGATGCCTCTTCTTACCTCTTTCTGTGTCGTAGAGATACACAAACTTCTCCCACTTGTAGTGACCCAGAAGACTCAGAATAGCACCCTTCAAGGCTGGGCGCATCTGGATGACAAACTGCACATCTGCATCAGTGGGAAAGCTGGGCGTGACAAAAGACGTGTGCAGGGCCCCACAGAAGGAGGTCAGAGTGTTCATTGACATCTGGTCATAAAATCCAAAGATGGCATACACCCCTCTCGAGAACTGGGAGCAGACTGCAATGAGAAAAAGAGAAATTTCAATAGCACCATGGTTCCTTGCTTCAACTTACATGGTTGGAAATACAATGTACATTTAGGCTTTGGCTCTAAATGACATGCCTCAAAAAAAACACAAAAAACAAAAAACAAGATCTCTGAAATCTCTAGAATCTCTTAAAAGCCCAGTTGCACAGCAGAAGAAGAGTAAGGAAGGGAAGAATTTATTTGATCCAGTTGAGAGAAAAAACATCGACCAGTTGCCTCCCTTACATGCCCCGATCAAACCTGTACCTAGGTATGTGCCCTGACTGTGAATCAAACCCACAACCCTTTGTTGCATGGAGTGATACTCCAGCCAGCTGAGCCGCCTGGCCAGGGCCAGTTGCATGTACTTTATATCTACCATAAGAAGGAAACTAAGAAAATGTGAGAAGAGGTGAAGGTTGTTTTACCCTCTTTTAGCAACCCTCACAGCTAACCTCCAAGGAACTCGATGCTCTCATACTTCCACCATAGCTGTCTAGAGACCTCATGGGTACAACTATCATGTGTCTTACCCTTTCATTGCATTTTCTACTACGTGACAATAATGACTGATGATTTAGTCAGACAAACTGCTAATGTGTCTGCTAGGAAATGTGTTGAACCTCTTAGGTCACATAATGATTTAATTATAGTTATATTATGACTAATACCCTTAATTAGGTTCCTGATACAGAGGATTTCAGATTCTGGGCAGGTCATTGTGAAGACTGGCCTTTCAGTGCCCAGTGAATCGTATGAGGTAGGTGGACCTATTCTGCCCATGTGTAATTGGCAAAGTGCTATCTTGATCCTTTTGCATTTGTCTTCTAGATTTATTAGCCCACATATACAGCTTTCATATCCTCTTCATGATTGTGGTCAGCTTTACTTCATTTCAAAGTGTACCATACCACCATCTCTTCCCTCTTCTGGCCCAGATGAGCTTAAAAAATGTGAACCAATTTCAATATTAGCTTAAGTAGAACATAATTAGCAAAGCAAATCAACTACAACAACACCGTGTGGTGCATTCCCAAACCAAGTGGAAATGATCTTTAGATTATCTGCACTACTGCTTCCTTTTATTCATGTGAAGCAGACGGAACAGGCAGCTGATAACATGGTGTGATTTAAGGGGTTCTGCATGGTCTCCCTTATCTGCTAAAAAGCTACTGTTAAGGTTACTTCTTCAGATTTAGTGGTTAAAAAAAGCCTGTGACTTGGGAGGAGGACTCAATAGAATCTTTTAAACCCATTAGCATGTTAAGATGAAATAACATCTGATTAGATGCTAGGATGAGTGGTAAAGCAGATGGGTAAATTTTGATGGGGATGGGTGGGTCAGAGAAGAGAATATAGAGAATCTGAAGACCTCCCTGAGGGGAGAAACAATTAAGCCAGTGTGCACCAAAAGAAGGAAGGCATTGAAGGTAGGATAAAGGCAAATGGAAAACCAATTTAATTCATTTCTTGACCTCCTTATGAGAATCAGAGACTTCTCAGTATCTGTGGTATCTTGCTTTCTATGCATTCCACTTAAACTTATATTGATTAGGGATGCTTCCTTTTATCAGCCAAACTCATTAGTCATTGGCTTGAGGATAGCATTTCAAATGTGATTACAAGCAACTGAAGTATTTGCATCAGGGAAGATAATGGCCTCTAACTTGAGGAATTCTAGGTGACCCTCCAAAACACATGCACAAAAATAATTATATTAAAAGGAGAAAGCCAACTGAAGAATGAATCTGGGGCCCCTAATAAAGGAATATTCAGAAACAAAAAGAAAGTGGCTAGATGCCACTTTGCCTTGGTCATCACCAAAAGAGATACTAGGGAGAGCCCCTTCCCAAATTCACCCTGTAAATGGAGAGTTTTGCAGTACTAGGTCAAATCTTGACCAGCTCACATAATGTTCTGTATAAAATTGACAATAATAACAGCCACAGAGTGCTTAGTAAGTACCAGGCACTGTGCTAAGTGCTATACAAATATTATCTCATTTGATATTTCCAACAACCTCATGAGGTAGTGCTATTATTTCTATTTCATAGATAATAATTCCGAGAGAAAAAATATTCTATCTCTTGTGTGGAGAATCCAGGATTTGAACCTGAATCTGCCCGACTCATATTTCTTGGGTCCCAAAACCAATAATGAATGACATTGAAGAGTAATTATTGGCCCAAATGAGATAGAGTTTTCAGGTTTAGCAAATAAAAATATAGGATGTTCAATTAAATTTGATTTTCAGATAAATTATTTTTAGTATAAGTAAGCCTCAAATCATACATATATTAATAATTATTTGTTTATTTGAAATTTAAATTTAACTGAGGATCCTGAATTTTATTTGGCAGCCCTAGAAATAATCTGTCCTTTTTACTGGCCATGGGGCTGGAAAACTGGAACAAGCAATCATGACCCTTCACCCCAAATGATTCAGGAAGCATCCAGTAATTTTTAGAACCATATCTACTAGCCTGCAGGGCCCAAGTGAAAGATGAGGACCCATGATCCCTATAAAAATAGCCTTATGGGGAAATAAAACTTATTTTCAACAAGGAGAACCCTAACCTGACTAAACTATGAATAATAATTGAGGGGGCAATAAAGTTGGAGAGAGGAAAACCTATAGCTATGATGCACTTAGAATTTCAAAAAGCTCTTGATGCATTGTAAAAAAACAAACAAAAAAAGTAAGGATTTTTTTATATAAAAGCTCTCAGCAAAGTGGGAATAGAGGGAGCATATCTCAACATGATAAAGGCCATATATGACAGACCAACAGCAAACATCATACTCAATGGGCAAAAACTAAAACCATTTTCCCTTAAGAACAGGAACAAGACAGGGATGTCCACTTTCACCACTCTTAATCAACATAGAATTGGAAGTCCTAGCCACAGTGATCAAACAACAAGAAGAGATAAAAGGCATCCAATTGGAAAGGAGAAAGTAAAACTCTCATTATTCGCAGATGACATGATATTATACATAAAAATCCCTAAAGACTCCACCAAAAAACTACTAGATTTAATAAATGAATTTGGCAATGTAGCAGGATACAAAATCAACACCCCAAAAATTGATGGGATTTTTTACACACCAATAATGAATTCTCAGAAAGAGAAACTAACCAAACAATCCCATTTGCTATTACAACAACAACAACAACAAAATAAAACAAAATACTTAGGAATAAACTTAACCAAGGAGGCAAAAGACCTATACTTGAAAACTACAGGACGTTGAAAAAAAGAGATAGAGGAAGATATTAACAAGTGGAAGAATATACCAGGCTCATGGATTAGTAGAATCAATATCATTAAAATGTTCATATTACCCAAGGCAATCTACAGATTCAATACAATCCCTATTAAAATACCAACAGCATATTTCAAAGAGCTAGAAAAAATACTCCAAAATGTATATGTAATAAAAAAGACCCCAAATTGCTGTAGCGACCTTAAGAAAGGAAAACAAATTTGGAAGAGTCATGATACCAGATTTCAAGTTATACTACAAAGCCACCGTAATCAAAATAGCCTGGTATTGGCACAAGAACAGGCATATAGATCAATGGAACAGAACAGAGAACTCAGAAATTGACCCAAGCCATTCAGCTCAATTAATATTTGACAAAGGAGGCAAGAACGTACAATGGACTTGACAGTCTCATCAATAAATGGTTTTGGGAAAATTGGACAGATACATGCAAAACAATGAAACTAGACCACCAACTTATACCATACACAAGAATAAACTCAAAATGGATAAAAGACTTAAATGTAAGTTGTGAAGCCATAAAAAAAAATCTAGAAGAAACCATAGGCAGCAAAATCTCAGACATCTCTCGTCACAATATATTTATAGATATATCTCCTAAGACAAATGAAACTAAAGAGAAACTAAACAAATGGGACTACATCAAAATAAAAAGTGTCTTTACAGCAAAAGAAACCATCAACAAAATGAAAAGAGAGCCCACTGTATGGGAGAATGTATTTGGCAATGATACATCTGATAAAGGGTTAATATCCAAAATATATAAGGAACTCATACAACTTAACGAAGGGAAGACAAACAATCCAATTAAAAAATGGGCAAAGGACCTTAATAGACACTTCTCCAAAGAAGTCAAGAGATATATGAAAAAATGCTCAAAGTCATGGATCATCAGAGAGATGCAAATTAAAATGACAATAAGTTTACATCTCACACCTGTCAGAATGGCTACCATCATCAAATCAACAAATGACAAGTGCTGGAGAGGATGTAGAGAAAAGGGAATCCTAGTACACTGCTGGTAGGAATGCGACTGATGCAACCATTATGGAAAACAGTATGGCGTTTCCTCAAAAAATTAAATATGGAACTGCCATTTGACCCAGTGATCCCACTTCTAGGAATATATCCTAAGAAACCCGAAGCACCAATCAGAAATAATGTATGCATCCCTATGTTCAGCACAATTTACAATAGCTAAGATTTGGAAACAACCCAAGTGCCCATCAGTAGATGAGTGGATAAAAAAGCTGTGGTACATTTACACCATGGAATACTATGCAGCAGTGAAAAAGAAGAGTCTCCTACCCTTTGAGACAACCTGGAGGGACCTGAAGAGTATCATGCTAAGTGAAATAAGTCAGTCAGAGAAAGACAAGTATCACATGATTGTACTCATATATGGAATCTAAGTAACAAAATAAACATAAACAGAGTGGATCCAGAGACACAGAAGCATGGAACAGAGTGTGGAATCTCAGAGGGAAGGCGGGGGAAGGTGGGTGGGTGGGAGGTAATCAACCAAAGACCATGCATGCATATATGCATAACCCATGGACACAGACAATAGGGTGCTGAAGGCCTGGGGTGGGGTAGGGGGGAGAGGTGGGAGCAGGCTGGAGGGGGTCAATGGGGAAAGAAGGGGGCATATGTAATACTTTGAACAATAAAGAATTATAAAAAATGTAAGGATGTTATGGTGGTAAGATGCTAGTTAATAAAAAATCTTGTATTGCTCTTATAATCATTGTTTCTGAACCTCAGGGGTACAGAATTAATTAATCATTACTAGCTCACATATGAACCTTTCATTTTTTATTTACTACATTTATTTATCTATTTTTTAAAATAGGGCAAACACCCATAAAACTGTCATGCAACTTGAGAACTATAACATTATTACTGATAACTTATTTTTACCTATGTCTCCCTCCTCTATTATGTCTCTCTGTTTTGATTCCTTCCTCCCTTCAAGGTAGCTGCTCTGAATTTTATATTTATTATTACTTGGTCTTTTAAATATACAAACACACACATCTAAACAATATGATGTTACTTTTGCTTGTTGGAAAACTTTGTAAGAAGGGAATCATATTGTATAGTTGAAACCCAGACTCAAGGAGGGAGCACCCAGTGAAATTGTTAGGCTTGTGTATGATGACAAGCAGAATGAGACAAAGGAAGACCTTATAAAAATGTGTGAGTGAGCAGGTGTGAAGGAACCCAGAGAAAATACAAAATTCCAAACTAAGTTTACAGCTTTGGTTGTGGCTCAGGCAAGGGATTTAGAAATATAGATCAGCAGCAAGCCTCAGGCTACTGTGGTCCAACAGGCAGATGCACGGTGGTGCACATCAACAAGAGTGTTAGGAGAAAATCAGTAAATGTTTTATTCCCTTCATATGAAACAGGCACAGCTGCCCTGCAAATACTATTGTGCATAGTTACCCTTGCTGTACCTTAACATTTACAGGGAATGATAGTAGAAGGCCCAGTGGGAAAGACAACTGCCATATGAGATCAGGGTTAATAGCCTCTGAGAGAAGCTGGGGGGTAGGGGGCTTGGGAATGGCCTCTTCTAGTGGATCCCTGGGCTCATTCCTGGCTGCAGAAAGTAAGGCTGAATGGAACACTGAGCTGATCGAAAGAAGAGTGCCTATGTTATTAGATTCTTAGAATGTTTGAGCTATAAGGAACTTAAAAGACCATTCAGTGGTTTTCAAGCATAGTTTTTAGTGTGAAATCCTTTCTCCAAATATAATTTTACATGGAAAAGTTCAATATAGAAGAGATCAAGTGGAGCTCTTCTGATTTAACAGAGTTCCACTGACGCCTCCCTATTATAATGAAACTGTGACATAAAGGAGGAAGTGTCTTGCACAAGGTCACGTAATGAATTATGAACCAGTCACTTAGAAATGCTTTATCAGCATCTCTACAGCATGCCTACTCCAGAGCTATCTAGGGCAGCATGGGTCAGGTTTTGACAAGCATGAAAGTGACTTACATTCCTAGCTCTCAGCAGAGATGGATCCACCAGGGGTTTCCCATGACTCATCTGCCAGCTGCTTCCCTCACCTTCCACAGCTCCAAATACCAACAATGAGATCAGGTGGCAGAATTGTGATTTTTGGGGACTCAGGATACTTTTGGGCAATGTCTGTTACCTTAATGTGAATCTTTAGTGAGCCACATCCATTTATTTATCTCAGAAGACTAGTCCTTGGTAAAATGATCCTGGAAGAAATAGTTACCTTGGTAATCTTATGAAGCCTCAAAATGCAGAGAAAAGGGAAACAATTCATGGTTCTTCCAGTTTTAAGCTGCATGACTTTGTGCAAGTTAACCTGTCTGAGCCTCAGTGTAGGGTAGCAATTATGTAGAAAGGTTCTGGAATTAGAACATATAGGTTGAAATCCTGAATCTATCACTTATAAGGCAAATTACTTAATATCTCTATGCTTCTGACCTAGTTTCTTCATCTGTAAAATGGGGATAATTATGCCTGTCTCAGCATTGGTCGTGAAAGTAAAAATGAGTTCATTCATGGGAAGCATCTCTAACAGTGCCTGGCACATAATTGATAATTAATGCTAGCTATTTACTAATGCTACAAATATTTATTGAGCATCCACTATGTGCCAGGCACTGTTACAGATATTTTGAGATACAGGAGAGAAAAAAGATCCTGTCCTCTTGGAACTTATATACTAGCGAGGGAGAAAGACAATAATAAATGTGATAAATAAAACATAAAGTGTGTCTTAAGTTAAAAGTGAGTAATAAATGAAATGGTACATGGAAATACTTGGCACAATGCCTCCCTACAACTTGGCTGCTAAATCGTTCTCTATTTCTTTCCTCTTGCTACCTCTTTTTGCATATTTTGTCTTCTGTTAACCATATCAGGTTACCCTGCCCACAGTTACCACTGCCCTGGACCTCACACTGAATACCCAGGTAGCACAGATTTTCTTCTCTTTCACTTTCCCTCTACAGTTCTTCAGTGCTATTTCCTATTCTCATTCATGGGTAGTAATGGGTTAAGAAAGAAGCCCTGGTAGTTTGGTTGAGAATGTGCTGCTATCCCCTGACTCATCTCCTCCCTAAGTAATGACTTCCTGCCGATAAAATATTGTCCCCACTTGGGCCCTCTGTACCTTCCCAGTACAAAATATCTTGGTTGTCTGTTTCCTAAGAGTGCCTTTCCTCTAGCAAAGCACCAAGTTCTTCTCATTGAAGATGTCATTTCTGACTACCTCCTGGATTCCTGGGAACTTTAGTGTAGCTCTCTGGCAGCGTTCCCTTCAATGGTGAGTGACAAACAAGGCTGGAGCCAGCTGTCTCGCTTTTATTTATAGTTCCCAAGTCTGTAGGGTCAGGACAGGTATTGTTAATGTACAGTATGGCAGCTTATTACAACACTCATATTCCAAAAGGCATCATTACAGAAATGCCAAGCAACTTGATTACCCCAATGATCAGAATAACAATATTGCCTATCATTTACAGGACACTTTTCATAGCCTTTTGAATCAGGAGAAAAAAGGAACTGAAGTCTCTTGCTGACTTAATGATCACATTTGAAGCAAGCAGGAAAAAGAAAAATATAGCTATGAAGGAACAAATAGAGATATATTACAAGAAGGTTCTCCAGGTAATACCACAGTAGAGGGAATTCCAGGGGCTCAAAGAAGCTTAGAGCTGGGAAGGTCCCTAAGAGAACATGTAATCCAATGCATTCTAGAGCTGGTGTTGGTCCATGGTGAAGCTTTCAGTCTGGTGAAATATGCATATGTGTGTGTATATGTTGACATAAGGTTGAAAACTGTTTTGTGTGTGTGTGTGTGTGTGTGTGTGTGTGTGTTTAATTTTTTTTTTTTAGAAAGAACAATTCTTTTCTCTATATAATTTCTTTTTCTAGTATTGCATGTAGGGTCCTTTTTGTTCTGAAACAATGATCTTGGTGATAAATTACATAAATTATATATCGTCAGTTCCAGACCATCACAAAAAAAGTTAGTCGAATCTTTTTGCTGGTGGAGGGTCTTGCCTTCAATTTATAAAAAACATAACATTTATGAAGTGCAAAAAGCAAAGAACAATGAAATGAGTTATGCTGCTTTCATATATCCCAAAAGAAGATGCCCATGTCTTAATCCCCCAAATCTGTGAATTAGGTTATATAGTAAAGGGAAATTAAGGCTGCAGATGGAATTAAGACACAGTGTCAGAGTGATGAGATATGAGAAAAACTTGACCAGCCAGTGTTAGCTTTGAAGGTGGAGGAGGCTATGAGCTAAGGAAAGTGAGTGGCCTTTAGAAGTTGGGAAAGGCAAGAAAATGAATTTTCCCTCTATTACAGCCTTCAGACAGTAACACAGCTGTGCTGGCACTTTGATTTTAACATAGTGAGACCCCTACCAGACTTCTGACCTACAGACCTGGAAGATAATAAACATGTTTTTTTAAACATTTTGGTAATTTGTTAGAATAGTAAATAGAAAATGAATATACTTAACATAGCAACATTTTAGAGTTGGTAACTCTCTAAGTCAATCTACATTCCACTCACCTTTTTTCCCTCCTTATAACATTACTCATCTGAGAAGTCCAAAAGTTTGGACCCTAACGATCTAGTTCAACTTCTCATTCAGTATAGGAACCACCTCTCGTGAAGTCATATTACCTCTCCTTGAATACTTCAGTGACAATGGAGCTCAGTACTCATAAGCAGTCCTTCCCTTGCAAGGAAGTTCTGATGGTTAGGGAGCTCTTTCTTAAATTAAACCTAACTTTACTTATTGGGCCTCTTAAGTGCCACATGATACATCAATTTCCAATTCCGCATGACCTCAGCTTAGTTTCACAGGGAGCTTAAAAATACAATCGATATGCTCAGGAGATACATAGTGACTATTAGCTATTCAAATTTGTGCCTTTAGTGTCTCTATGCTGCCTTCTTCCTATCAGGCTAAAATTCTGCTAAAAGACTCCACTGCTGCCTAAATCCCTACCATCTCCATAAGCTATAATTCTAACTCCTTCTTTACCACAATCACTAATGATGGGATGATGAGGACCTTGCAGCCATCTGCATCTGCAACCTAGTTTCTTCTCCTATTACTCTACTGAACCTGCTCTCTCAGGTTTGATGATGACCTGCTCACTGCCAAGTCCAACTCTATTCAGTGACATGATTCAACTTGACTGCTGAGAGGCACTTGATATCGTTAGCCAAATCCTCCCCCCTTAAACTCTCCTCTCATTTCGAGACCACTAAACCATGCTGGTTCTAACTCCCTAACTGCTCCCTTTCAGTTTCCTCTTGGTCCACTCCTTTGATGAAGATATGCCCAGAGATTTTGTCCTTGGCCTTCTTTTCTTCTTACAGTCTATTTTTTTTCATTTAACAAATATTTATGGAGCTCCTGGTCTGTGCCAAGCAGGATGAGTTTCATGTAGAAACCTCTAGCTTCAGACACACTCTTGAGTTCCAGATCCACCTTTCTAACTGCCCATAAACCAGCCTCACCTGGAGGCCTTCATGGCATCACACATTCAACATATTATTTCTCCACTCCCATTCCTCACCCGCGGATCTATTCCTCTTGTCCCTGTTTTTCCTAATGTATTAGTTACTCTTCTTCTCATCCCCCAAGTTAGAGTCTTAAGGATCATCTTTGCCTTCTCTTTCTGTCTCATTCCCTATATTATTGTTTTGTGATACTTCATTGATTCTACCACTACAGCATTTGGGGTATCTCTTTCCTATTCACTTTCAGTTCAGGTTCTCATTCCTTCTATCTTAGACTATGAGAGTAGTCTCTTAACTGGTCACTTGCTTCTAGTCTTTTCCTTAATCTATTGTTGGCACTGCTATCTGATTACTCTTTTTCCTTTCTGTTCCAAATGTCTGATCAAAATCTACCCATCCCAAATCTCATTTCTGCAAGAATCTGCTCTGTATATGAGTTATTAATGGACTAATAAATGAATCTTGGCAAATGAATCAGCTCAGGATTTTTCAACCTCCACCAGCACTGGTGACATTTTTGACTGGACAATTCTTTGTTGTGGGAGACTGTCCTGTGTATCGTAGCATGTCCTGGACTCTGCCCCTTATATACCAACAGCACCACCACCACTCCTCAGTTGTGAAATCCAAAATGCCTCAAAACATTGTCAAATATCCCTTGTGGGGCAACATCACTCACTGTTCCCTTTGCCTTCCTCACCCTTCATTTGAGAATTACAGGGTTACCTGGTGACTTCTCCACAGAGAACAAAACCTTAACCTTATGAAAATGTATACATATCTAGAAGATCCCAAAGGATTTACCTTAGTGTAGGAAAGTTAGGAAGGTTGAATATCTTGGACTCTTCAAAGCTCACCATATAAGCAGATACCTTCATAGCTTTGCCCTTAAATTGCCTATTTTATTTTTATTGTCTAAAGTTTTACGTATGTCTCCTTTTCCCCTAATTAACCACCCCCCCAGCCATTTCCACCCCGGGCAAGCCCCCACCACCTATGTCTGTGTCCATTGGTTACGCTAATATGCATGCAAACAAGTCCTTTGGTTGGCCTATTTGTTTTTAACCTGGAGATGTAGCAGAGGGAGAATTATATAAAGAATGGAGGCCGCAGGGTGGGTGTTGGGTAGTAGCTAGCATCAGGGGTGGGCAAACTTTTTGACTAGAGGGCCACAATGGGTTCTTAAACTGGACCGGAGGGCCGAACAAAAGCATGGACAGAGTGTTTGTGTGAACTAATATAAATTCAAAGTAAACATCATTACATAAAAGGGTACGGTATTTTTTTTTAAAGTTTTATTCATTTCAAACGGGCCGGATCCGGCCCGCGAGCTGTAGTTTGCCCACGGCTGCATGCCTTCTCTGGGTTCATATAGATCATCCTCTCCTTTCCCTGAACACACTTTGGTCTTGAGTTCTAGTAACCGCAGTGAATGCTTATATGTACCAGACTCCGAATAAAGTGTTAGCCCTATGCTTCAGCTGATGATTCCATGGTATAATTACCATCTTCCGGTTAATTCCCTTGAACATTTTGTTCAGCTCTCAAGAGTACACTGCCTTCCAACAGTCTAACCAGTTATTTGTGCAATTACATGGCATGTATCTAAATGCTGGCAAAGAAAACACTCATTATCAACATTTGATCCTACTTAAGTATAACGGCTTGCAAATGCAGGCATTAACATATGAACACATGTATTTTCTAAAAATCATTTTGCAACTGTAAGTGCAAATTACTTTTCCATAGTAGTGTCAGAAATGGCAGGAGAGGTGCTATGATGGGTTGGGGTAAGGGTGTACTTGTTAGGCTCTTTTATATCAAGACAATATGATTAATTATTGGAGCTCAGGAGTTTTAAATATTTTGCTTATTCACTAATTAATATATTAATTTATCAAATAAAATTTTGAGTTCCTACTGTGTAACAAACACTGTCTAGGTGCTAGGATACAGCAGTGAGCAAAATATTAATTAAATAATCATACAAATGTGTGATTACAATGTGTGATTACCATGTTCTCCCTCTGATGCATTTGAAGCACTGAAAGAAGACTAGTCTGACTGCAGTGTGGTCAGTAAGGAAGAGGGTGTGTGATGTGTCTGGTAGAAGGCAGGCACCCAATCATGGAGGACCTTGTAGGACTCTGGTAAGGAATTTAGATTTTATTCATGGGAAGAAATCTTGGAAGGATTTTGATTATGGGTATTCCATGTGCTGATTTGTATTTACTGCTTTTTTTTTTACCTGTACACTAAATCTCCATGGTTTATTTATTTTATAACTGGTGATTTGTACTTGTTACTCCCTTTCACCTTTATCACCCATCCCCAACCTCCTCCCCTCTGCCAATAATCAGTTTGTTCTCTGTTTCTATAAGTCTATTTTTTTGTCTTGTTTGTTCCTTTGTGGTTTTTTTAGATTCCACATATAAGTGAAATCATACAGTGTTTGTTTTTTCTGTCAGACTTATTTCACTCAGCATAATACCCTCTATTTAGGTCCATCTATATTGTCACCAATGTCAATATTTCATTCTTTTTATGGCTGAGTAATACTCAATTGTATATATGTACCACATCTTCTTGAGCTAATTATCTACTGATGTACACTTAGGTTGCATCCATGTCTTGGCTACTGTAAATAATGCTGCAATGAACATAGGGATGCATATATCTTTTTGAATTAGTGTTTTTTTTCTGGGTTGTATGGTAGTTTTATTTGTAATTTTTTGAGGAATTTCCATACCGTTTTCCATAGTGGCTGCATCATTTACAATCCTACCAACAATGCATGAGAGTTCCCTTTTTTCCACATCCTCACCAAAACTTGTTATTTGTTAACTTTTTGATAACAGCCATTCTGACAAGTGTGAGGTGGTATCTAATTGTGGTTTTGAGTTCCAGTTATAAAATAAATAAGTTATGTAAATGTAATATGGTACAGAGAATATAGTCAATAATATTGTATTAACTTTGGACAGTGACAGATGGTTCCTATACTTGTGGTGATCACATTGTAAGGTTTATAAATGTTGAATCACTACATTGTATGCCTAAAACTAATAAAATATTGTATGTCAACTATACTTTAATAAAAAATTTCAAAGTATGCTAAGTGGTCCTAGCTGGTTTGGCTCAGTGGATAGAGTGTCAGCCTGTGGACTAAAGGGTCCCAAGTTTGATTCAGGCCAAGGACACATGCCCGAGTTGTGGGCTCGATCTCTCCAAGTAGGGAGTGTGCAGGAGGCAGCCAATCAATGGTCCTCTCTCATCATTGATGTTTTTATTTCTTTATCCCTCTCCCTTCTTCTCTGAAATCAATAAAAATATTTTTAAAAAGATAAAAGTATGCTAAGTAAAAGAAGCCCAACACATTTTGTGTATATACTGTATGTAGTGTACAGACTATAAATATTGCATACAATACCACTACTGTACTATGTATCATGCTATAATACTGCACATGCTATAATGATTATATTTCTATTAAATTGTATAAAAAGAAAAACTAAGAAATAAACATTCCTCTAAAACATGAAGAAAAAAGATTTACCTGGCTGCCCTTTGGACAGTTGACTTAAAGTGGCAGCAATGAAAGCATGGAGAACATTTGGGATGCTATTCCTATAGTTTATGTGAGAGATGATAGTAGTTTGGATTTGTTGTGGCAATGGAGGCAGAGATTTGGAGTTTATTTTTGAGGTCAAATTATTGGCATTGGGCTAGTTACTTAAACTCCCCAAATCTCATTTCCATATCTATAACCATTGAGATAATAGACCTACCTCATAGCATTGTTCTGTGTATTAAATGACACACAACAATGTGTATTATGACTTTCATACACGTCTGTGCTCAATTGATGAATGTATCTGCTATTAATATTTAAAAATTCATTTTCAGTGCTTTTGCATTGCAATGGGTTTTTATATGGTTCAGATATAATTTTTGTGTGTGAACTTGGGCCACTTACCTCACTGGGTTTCAGGTCTGTTTATCAGAACTCATATCTGCCCTGTCCACCTTACAGGATGTGTTGAGAATAAATGGAAATAATAGCTGAAACGCTCATTTGAAAAATGATGAAAGCTACTATTAGAGTGTCAGTAAGTACTATTGGTTCTAGACTCCTAGTAATCATCCTCATAACAAATAACTCAACAGAATCTTCATTCTTCCCAGTCTTGCCATTCACCCATGTATCTCCATCACTCATCTAAAGTAGTCAGGGGCCTGTCTTGACTTGAAACTCATTTTACATGGGATTTAGTATAACTCTTAACTGAAAAACTAGTTGATCCAGCCATCCAGTCACAGTCTTGAAACAATTCCTAAAACTGGGCAGAAAGGTGATAAACTCTTGTGATGCTTTCGAAACAGCCCTAAGATTTGTCATGGTCAGATAAGTACTTCAAGTTTGTTATAGTGCCATATAGCATTAGAAAGCCATTTTCTTTATATTTTTAAATGTATTTTTTTGTGTGCTGGCATTGTTTATTTTTTAAATTAAATTTATTGAGATGAATTAATATCATTATATAAGTCTCAAGTGCACCATTCTATAATACATCATTAGTATATTGCGTTGTGCGGTCATCACCCAAAGTCTAGTCTCCTTCTGTCACCGTATATTTGACCCCCTTTACCCACCTCATCCTTCACCCACACCCTTTCCCCTCTGGTAACCACCGTACTGTTGTCAGTGTCTCTGAGTTTTGTTTGTTTGTTTGTTTTGTTTGAATCAACCCAAGTCACCACACTCAATTAATATTTGACAAAGGAGCCAAGAACATACAACGGAGTCAAGACAGTCTCTTCAATAAATTGTGTTGGGAAAATTAGATATGCAAAAAATGAAACTAGACCACCAACTTAACATCATACACAAAAGTAAACTCAAAATGAATAAAAGGCTTTCTGTTTTATTCTACATAGGAATGAAATCATATGGTTCTTGTCCTTTCCTGTCTGACTTATTTAGCTTAGTATGATACTCTCAAGATCCATCCCTGTTACTGCAAACAGTAGTATTTCATCCTTTTATAAATAGGGTGCTATTATTTTGTGTAAGAAAAAAACATACATTTTAATTTTTTATTTGCATAAAGAAATAAAATACCAGAAGAATAAACAGTGGAGAGATACTGGAAGAATACACAATAAATAAATAAAATTGTTCATTACTAGGGAGCTCAGGTGAGAAGATAGGGGTAGGACCAAGACTTCTCAATGAGTATCTACAAAGCATTTTGATTTCATTTTAAAATTTAGAAATAATTTTTGTTCTTTATTGTATTATTTTTTCCCATCACCATTTATCCCCCATATATCCTCTTCTACCTCCATCCACCCTCTCTACCCCCTATCATCATCACACTGTTTTTCTGTCCATGAGTTTTTTCTCTTCTTTTTTGTCTCTTTTTCTCAATCCCTTCACACACACACACACACACACACACACACACACACACACACACACACCTACTACCAGAGCTGTCAGCCTACTCTATATATCTATGAGTCTGTTTCTATTTTGCTTGTTACCTTAGTTTGTTCATTAGATTCCACATATGAGTGAACTCATATGATACTTGTTTTTCTCTGACTGACTTATTTCACTTAGCATAATGTTCATCAGGTCCATCCATACAGTTGCAAAGGGTAAAATGTTCTTTCTTTTTATGGCCAGGTAGTATTCCGTTGTGTAAATGTACCATAGCTGTCTTATCCACTCATCTCCTGATGGACACTTGGGATGCTTCCAAATTTTGGCTATCTATATATATAAAAGCCAAGTAACTGGAATGTCAGAATGACTGGAATGACTGGTCGCTATGATGTGCACTGTGGCCAACCAATGTGATATACCACATAAACAAAATGAAGGATATAAACCACATGATCATATCAATAAATGCAGAAAAAGCATTTGATAAAATCCAGCACCCATGCATGATAAAAATTCTCAGTAAAGTGGGAATAGAGGAAACATATCTCAATGTAATAAAAGCCATGTATGACAAGCCCACAGATAACATCATACTCAATAGTCAAAAACTACAAGCACTTCCCTTAAGATCAGAAATAAGACAGGGATGTCTGCTTTCACCACTCTTATTCAACATCGTACTGAAAGTCTTAGCCTCAACAATCAGATAAGAAGAAATAAAGGCCATCCAAGTTGGAAAGGAAGAAATAAAACTGTCATACTTTTCAGATGACATGATACTATATAGAGAGAACCCTAAAGATTTCATGAAAAAACTACTAGAACTGATAAATGAATTCAGTAAAATAGCAGGATACAAAATAAATATCCAGAAATCAGTTGACTTTTTATACACTGATAATGAACTATCAGATAGGGAAACTAAAAAAACCAATCCTATTCACAATTGCTTCAAAAAGAATAAAATACCTAGGAAAAACTTTAACCAAGGATGTAAAAGACCTGTACTCGGAAAATTATAAGACACTGAAGAAAGAAATTGTAGAAGATATAAATAAGTTGAAGCATAGGAAGAATGAACATCATCAAAATGTCCATATTACACAAAGCATCCTTTCTTTTTTTTAAATTAAATCTTTATTGTTCAGATTATTACATTTGTTCCTCTTTTTTTCCCCCCATAACTCCCCTCCTCCCAGTTCCCACCCCACCCTCCGCCCTCACTCCCCATCCACTGTCCTCATCCATAGGTGCACGATTTTTGTCCAGTCTCTTCCCACATCTCCCACACCCCCTTCCCTTCCCCAAGAATAGTCATTCCATTCCATTTCTATGTCCCTGATTCTATTATAATCACCAGTTCATTCTGTTCATCAGATTATTTATTCACTTGATTCTTAGATTCACTTGTTGATAGATGCGTATTTGTTGTTCATAATTTGTATCTTTACCTTTTTCTTCTTCTTCCTCTTCTTAAAGGATACCTTTCAGCATTTCATATAATACTGGCTTGGTGGTGATGAACTCCTTTAGCTTTTCCTTATCTGTGAAGCTCTTTATCTGACCTTCAATTCTGAATGATAGCTTTGCTGGATAAAGTAATCTTGGTTGTAGGTTCTTGGTATTCATCACTTTGAATATTTCTTGCCACTCCCTTCTGGCTTGCAAAGTTTCTGTTGAGAAATCAGCTGACAGTCGCATGGGTACTCCCTTGTAGGTAAATGAGTTTCTTTCTCTTGCTGCTTTTAAGATTCTCTCTTTGTCTTTTGCTCTTGGCATTTTAATGATGATGTGTCTTGGTGTGGTCCTCTTTGGATTCCTTTTGTTTGGAGTTCTCTGTGCTTCCTGGACTTGTAAGTCTATTTCTTTCACCAGGTAGGGGAAGTTTTCTGTCATTATTTCTTCAAATAGGTTTTCAATATCTTGCTCTCTCTTATCTTCTGGCACCCCTATAATTCTGATGTTGTTACGCTTGAAGCTGTCCCAGAGGCTCCTTACACTATCTTCGTATTTTCGGATTCTTTTTTCATTTTGCTTCTCCGGTTGGGTGTTTTTTGCTTCTTCACATTTCAAATCTTTGACTTGATTCTTGCGCTCCTCTGGTCTGCTGTTGGGAGTCTGTATAATATTCTTTATTTTAGTCACTGTATGCTTAATTTCTAGTTGGTTCTTTATCACAACATTGAGGGTCTCATTAGATTTCTTGATGATCTCACTATATTTATCGGCGGTCTCACTAGTCTTTTCGAAGACCTTACTAAGTTTATCGGCGGCTTCTAGACAGTTCTTGAGAGACCTTAAAAGTGTGGTTTTGGACTCTATATCTTCCATTTCTGTCATTTTTGTCCTGTTTCTTTGTCTCCGCATTTTTTATGCTTTCTTGGTGCACCCCCTTGTGGTCTTTGTGCACAGTCTTGTTGTAGTTAAGCCTTGATTGTTGTAGGTAATACTGGGGGGGATTTGACCTCCAGGCCAACTGGCTGTGAGAATCATCTGTGTCTGCAGTGGGAGAACTTCTGTCCTCTAGGGAGGTGCTAATCTACCCTTTGCCTAAGGCTATCCCACAAATGCCTCTGTGCAAGGCTTGGGCAGGGCAGGTCCCGGGGATCAACAGGACTGGCAGAGCGAGCAGTTATGGCTGCTCTCAGTCCCGTCCCCAAAGGCTCTGCCTCTCAGAGTCCCAGTAACGGCTGCAAACCTCGGAGAGAAATCTGCCCTCGAGTTCTGACCGATGCCAGACAGTCCCGCTTCTCCCATTTGAGTCTGGGTCCTCAGAGACTCACCTGGAACTGGAGCTCAGAGCCTGAGACTCCCTCCTGATTGAAAAAGATAACCGTGCCCTCAGCTGCCAGCCTGCTCCGCACACACCTCTGCACCTTCGTATTTTCCGCACTGTGCCTCCTCTGAGTCTCGGTATGCTTTTCTCTTTCCTTCTAGTTGTAGAATTTCCCCTCAGCCAGCCTTCCTGTGGTTCTGGGTGATGTCTGTTCCATCTTTTAGTTGTATTTTTGAAGTGGTTGTCCGAGGCAGCAATCTCTGGTGTTTACCTATGCCGCCATCTTGGTTTATCTCCAAAGCATCCTTTCTTATGACTGAGTAGTATTCCGTTATATATATATATATGGACCAAATTCTCTTTATCCAATGATCCCTTGGAGGACACTTAGGTTGTTTCCATGTCTTGGCCATGGTGAATAATGCTTGAAAACCATTAAAAATAGTTTTTGTAGCTTGTGCTGGGGGTTGAGAGTGAGCTGGGCTCCTAATAAAAATCATTCTTATAAGCTAATTAATGGTAGCTTATTACCTTATTTTATATATGTTTGAAATATTTCATAATAAAAAACTAAACCAGAATCCCAGCAACAACACAGAGCAGGGTAACAATTAAAGAACCAGCTCTGGATAGGACTAAGGCGAGCCAGACTGACGAGTAGAAGAACCGAAGGACATTCACTAATGCAATTTTTTTTTCTTTTATCACCTTTTAGCTAAGAAACCAATTTTTTTTCTTCTTTTTCCATCGCCTGATTTTACCCTTTTAATTACTACATTTTTATTTTTAACCAGTATTATTACTGCTTCCATTTTACCATTTTTAAAGTGCCATTTTATTTTCTCTTTATTTTATTTTGAGATTAATGTTCTCCATTCTATTTTCATCGTTCCTGTAGCATCAATTTTTCATACTTCAATTTTACCTCTATGCTAAAACCCTCTCCCTCACTTTTCCCCTTTTGTTATCCTGTTTCTCTTACCCTATTTCTGCTTTAGATTTTCCCTATTCCTTCTGTTTACCTCCTGTCAAAATTTCACCCTACTTATATATCCTATTTCCAATCCACTGCTCTAAATCCTTATCCACATATCCCTTATCTTTCTTCACTATCCAAATTTTTTTTTCTTCTTTTATTTTTCTATTGTTTTGTTGCTGTTTGCTTGATTGTTGAGTATATTGTTTTGTTGTTGTTGTTTGTTTGTTTGTTTGTTTGTTTGTTTTGTGTCTCTGTGTGTGTGTGTGTGTGTGTGTGTGTGTGTGTGTTTTAGGACTGTTGTGAGGCTATTTGTCTTTGTCTTTTTCTTTTTTTCTGCTGGTTTTTCCCCTCCCTCCACCCCCACCCCCGGTTACTTTTGTGCTTCTGTTTTCCCTTGCCTCTCTTGATATTATTGGTGGTTTCTAGTTTGCATTCATTTCCAGGGAACTGTTGCTGGAATTTGTTTGGATTAGTGGCGGTTCTATAGGAGTTTTCTGCTCATATAAAAAGTCTCTTACCCTCTTCTACTTCAGTCCCCCTTTTAGATCTTTTTTTTCCCCTCCTTTTTCCCAATTTCATTTTTGCACTCCTTTTTTCCGCCCCTACTTTTCTTTTCCTTTCTTTTCTTTTTCTCTTTTATCTTTTTCTCTTCTTTCTTCCTTATCCCCTAATTCTCTTAATTCGGGTGGTCACCTTTATGTGGGGTTATTAATATCGTGAATATATTTGTGTTTAGTGCCTGGTACGTGGTGCCTTGTTGTGTTGTATTTTGTGCCTTTAAATCAACGCAGCAGATCCAAGCAACAGCAGCCTCCAGCGCAACACACCCTGTCTGAGGAACAGCAGCTGTACGTGAAGCCTCCCCCCACCAGCCAGAAGAGCCACCACAGCTGTGAACAGCACCCACCAGAGGAGCTGCTGCCAACTGAGGAGCAGCTGCTACCACAACCACCCAAAGAGCAACCACAGCCCACGGAGCCACTGCCACCCAGGGAGCACCCACTGAACGACTCAACGTCTAGATATGTCAGTGAGATCAAACATGGGTAGACAAAGAAACCCCCAAAGGAAAGAAAAGGAGGACTCGCCAGAAAAGCAGCTAAGTGATACAGAGACATGCAACATGACAGAAAAAGAATTCAGCATAAGGGTCCTAGAGTGCATAAACCGGATGGAGGAAAAAAATCAATAACATATGCAAGAAGCTAGAAGATACACATGAAAAAATCAACAACTTAAATAAGACCCAAGAAGAAATGAAGAGCGATATAGCTGCAATAAAAAACACCATGGAAAGTATCAACAGTAGACTAGGAGAAGCGGAGGACCGAATTAGTGAATTAGAAGACAAGGAAGCAAAACACACCCAAACTGTACTGCACTTGGAGAAAAAAATTAAAAGACAGGAGGAGAGCCTAAGGGAGCTTTGGGACAACACGAAATGAAACAACATACAAATAATAGGGGTGCCAGAACAACAGAAAGATGAACAAGGATTAGAAAACCTATTCAAAGAAATAATATCAGAAAACTTCATCGAGGTGGGGAAGAAAAATGTCACACAAGCCCAGAGAATCCCAAACAAGGTGAACCCGAAAGGAGCCACACCAAGACAAATCATAATTACCATGGCAAATGTTCAGGACAAAGAGAGAATCTTACAGGCTGCAAGAGAGAGACGGAAAGTTACATACAAGTGATCTCCCATTCGATTATCAAATGATTTATCAACAGAAACACATCAGGCCAGAAAAGAATGGACAGAAATTTACAAAGTGATGCAAAGCAAAGGACTGAATCCAAGAATACCCTATCCACCAAGGCTATCATTCAAACTTGAAGGGGAAATAAGAAGCTTCACAGACAAAAAAAGGCTAAGGGAGTTTATCACCACCAAGCCAGCAATGCAAGAAATGCTAAAGGGACTGGTGTAAAAAGAAAAAATTAAAAGCTCAGAAAGAAAACAGCCACACAAAAAAAGAAATGGCTACAAACAAGTACCTTTCAATAATAACTTTAAACGTAAATGGACTGAGTGCTCCAAGCAAAAGACATCGAGTGGCTGCATGGATAAAAAAACATGACCCATACATCTGCTGTGTACAAGAGACCGACCTCATTAGAAGGGACTCACACGGACTGAAAGTGAAGGGATGGAAAAATATCTTTCAGGCAAATGGAAAGGAAAAGAAAGCTGGGGTAGCAATACTTATATCAGACAAAATAGGCCTCAAAGTGAAGGCCATAACAAGAGATAAGGAAGGCCACTTCATAATACTAAAGGGATCAATACAACAAGAAGATAAAACCCTGGTAAATATATATGCACCCAATGCAGGAGCACCCAAATTCATAAAAAACTCCTGCAAGATATCAAAGGAGAGATCGACAACAATACAATCATAGTAGGGGACTTTAACACACCACTGACATCACTGGATAAATCCTCTAGACAAACAAGCATCAAAGAAACAGCAATCCTAAATGACTCACTAGATCAGATGGACTTAATTGACATCTTCAGAACACTTCACCCCAATGTCACGGAATATACATTCTACTCAAAGGCTCATGGGACAAATTCAAAAATAGACCACATATTGGGTCACAAACAAAGTCTCCCCAAATTCAAGAAGATTGAAATCATACCAAGCATCTTCTCAGACCACAATGGCATAATATTAGAATTAAACTACAATAAAAATAACCCAAAATACTCAAACACTTGGAAGCTGAATAGCATGTTATTAAATATTGATTGGGTTACCAATGAGATCAAAGAAGAACTTAAAAACATCCTGGAAACTAATGACAATGAAAACACAACAATCCAAAAACCTATGGGACACAATGAAAGCAGTCCTGAGAGGGAAGTTTATAGCTCTCCAGGCCTATCTCAAAAAACAAGAAAAAATGGTAGTAAAACATCTAACTCTACAACTCAAAGAATTAGAAAGAGAGCAACAAGAAAACCCCAGAGTGAGCAGAAGGAAGGAGATAATAAAGATTAGAGCAGAAATAAATGACATAGAGACCAAAAAGACAATACAGAAAATCAATGAAACCAAGAGCTGGTTCTTTGAAAGGATAAACAAGATTGACAAACCTCTAGCCAGGCTCACCAAGAAACAAAGAGAGAGGACCCAAATAAACAAAATCAGAAATGATAGAGTCGAAATAACAACAGATCCCACAGAAATACAAATGATTGCTAAAAAATACTATGGACAACTCTACTCCACCAAACTAGACAACCTGGAAGAAATGGACATATTCCTAGAAAAACACAACATTCCAAAACTTAATCAGGAAGAATCTAAAAATCTCAATAGGCCAATAACTATGGAAGAAATTGAAGCAGCCATCAAAAAGCTTCCAGCAAACAAAAGCCCAGGACCAGACGGCTTCACAGGGGAGTTTTACCAAACATTCAAGGAAGAACTAAAACCTATCCTCCTCAGACTACTACAAAAAATTCGAGAGGAAGGAACACTTCCAAACTCATTCTATGAAGCCAGCATCACCCTAATACTAAAACCAGGTAAAGACAACACAATGAAAGAGAATTACAGGCCAATATCCCTCATGAACATAGATGCCAAAATCCTCAACAAAATCTTAGCAAATCGGATCCAGCAGTACATCAGAAAGATCATACACCATGACCAAGTAGGATTTATCCCAGGGATGCAAGGATGGTACGTTATCCACAAATCAATAAGCGTGATACATCACATAAACAAATTGAAAGAAAAAAACCACATGGTCATATCAATTGATGCAGAAAAAGCATTTGACAAAATCCAACACCCATTTTTGACAAAAACTCTCAGCAAGGTGGGAGTAGAAGGATCATACCTCAACATAATAAAAGCCATATAAGACAGGCCCACATCCAACATCATACTCAATGGACAAAAATTAACACCATTTCCCCTAAGAACAGGAACAAGACAGGGATGCCCCCTCTCACCACTCCTGTTCAACATAGTACTGGAAGTATTAGTCATTGCAATTAGGCAAGAAGAAGAAATAAAAGGCATCCAAATTGGAAAAGAGGAAGTAAAACTATCCTTATTTGCAGACGACATGATATTATACATACAAAACCCTAGAGACTCCATCAAAAAGCTACTAGACTTAATACATGAATTTGGCAATGTAGCAGGATACAAAATTAACCCCAAGAAATCTGAGGCATTTCTATACACTAATAGTGAACTTACAGAAAGAGAGATTATAAAAACAATCCCATTTACCATCGCACCAAAAAAATTAAGATACCTAGGAATAAACTTAACTAAAGAGGTAAAAGACCTCTACACAGAAAACTACAGGACGTTGAAAAAAGAGATAGAGGAAGACATAAACAGATGGAAGAACATACCGTGTTCATGGATTGGTAGAATCAACATCATTAAAATGTCCATACTACCCAAAGCAATCTATAAATTCAACGCACTTCCCATTAAAATACCAAAGGCATACTTCACAGATCTAGAATGAACTCTCCAAAAATTCATCTGGAATAAAAAAAGACCCCGAACAGCTGCAACAATCCTGAGAAAAAACAAAGTAGGTGAAATCTCAATACCAGATATCAAGATGTATTACAAAGCCACTGTTCTCAGAACTGCCTGGTACTGGCACAAGAACAGACATATAGATCAATGGAATAGAATAGAGAGCCCAGAAATCGGCCCAAACCAATATGCTCAATTAATATTTGACAAAGGAGGCAACAACACACAATGGAGCCAAGATAGTCGCTTCAATAAATGGTGTTGGGAAAATTGGACAGATATATGCAAGAAAATGAAACTAGATCACCAACTTACACCATACACAAAAATAAACTCAAAATAGATAAAGGACTTAAATGTATGACAGGAAACCATAAAAATTCTAGAAGAATCCAAAGGCAACAAAATCTCCGACATATGCCGAAGCAATTTCTTCACTGATACAGCTCCTATGGCACTTGAAACTAAAGAGAAAATGAACAAATGGGACTACATCAAAATAAAAAGCTTCTGCACAGCAAAAGAAACCATCACCAAAACAACGAGAAAACCCACTGCGTGGGAAAACATATTTTCCAATGTCATATCTGATAAGGGCCTAATCTCCAAAATTTATAGGGAACTCCTACAACTTAACAAAAAGAAGATAAACAATCCAATCAAAAAATGGGCAAAGGATCTAAATAGACACCTTTCAAAGGAGGACATTCAGAAAGACAAGAGACATATGAAAACATGCTCAAAGTCACTAATCATCCGAGAGATGCAAATCAAAACAACAATGAGGTACCATCTCACACCTGTCAGACTGGCTATCATCAACAAATCAACAAACGACAAGTGCTGGAGAGGATGTGGAGAAAAAGGAACACTTGTGCACTGCTGGTGGGAATGCAGACTGGTGCAGCCACTATGGAAGACAGTATGGAGTTTCCTCAAAAAACTGAAAATGGAACTCCCATTTGACCCTGTGATCCCACTTCTAGGAATATATCCCAAGAAACCAGAAACACCAATCAGAAAGGATATATGCACCCCTATGTTCATAGCAGCACAATTCACCATAGCTAAGATCTGGAAGCAGCCTAAGTGCCCATCAGTAGATGAATGGATTAGAAAACTGTGGTACACCTACACGATGGAATACTATGCTGCTGTAAAAAAGAAGGAACTCTTACCATTTGCAACGGCATGGATGGAGCTGGAGAGCATTATGCTAAGTGAAATAAGCCAGTCAATGAAGGAAAAATATCACATGATCTCACTCATTCATGGATAATAGAGACCATTATAAACTTTTGAACAATAATAGATACAGAGGCAGAGCTGCCTCAAACAGATTGTCAAACTGCAGCGGGAAGGCCGGGAGGGTTGGGCTACAGGAGGGAGGGGGGTAAGAGATCAACCGAAGGACTTGTATGCATGCATATAATCATAACCAATGGACATAAGACACTGGGGGGTAGGGGAGGCCAGGTGATAGTCAAAGGCGGGGTGGGAAAATAAATTTACACTTAAAAAAACCCATATAAACATAAAATATTTAGGTACATTGTCAGTCTTGAAGACATGCTTTTATTTCCCATTCTGTTTGAATTTCTTAGCATCAAATACTTAAAATGGAGTGCAATGTCCTAGGTCACCTACTTCTGCCTTCAAAATAGTGCAAAAATCTGCTCTATAGTTTGATTGCCCTTTTTGGGGGTACCTAAACATCTTTTTGGTACCTTTTATGCTTTTAAAATGTTCTCAGAGTTCTGACCCAGCCTTTTAAATCTTGATTTGTTTAATGAGCTTATTAGCTGTCTCTCTATTTATGTGTTATCTACAAATTTGATTATCCTGCCTTGGTTAGTATTATCCAAGTTATGACAAAAATGCTGAAGAGAATAGTAAAGGATGGAATTATTTGTCAGGGTACTTAATTCTTTAGCCCTACACTTTCCAGGATGACAATAACTAGGTAATAAATACTCTGGCTAGAGTTATTCAATTGTTCCAAATGCATCTTTAGCATATTTACAGTTTAGGCAATACAAATGATTCTTAATACTGATCTTGGTTCTTTCAATATGTTCACAGACCTAGATTTTAGGGAAAGAAATAACTGGAATGATTTTCTTCTCTCCTGGTTTCATCATCTCAAACCATGTATTTTTACTACTTATTAGATTTTATGGGGAGGAAGTAAAAAGGAAGAATATGCTGGGAGGAGGCAGCTTAATGCTTTCCGGTAAAGAATGAAGCACCAGAAGAATTGGGGAAACTATCCTATTCTACCTTCTAACTCAAGCAGGGTGTCATTTTCTAAGGTAAAAAAAGCTGATTCATTGCCCTTTGTTGTCAGGAAGCAAATAGCCTCCTCATTTTACAAGTAGATTAATTGATTTCTGATGAGTTCCAGAGATCCATGGTCCTTATCATCCCTGACTGCTAGTAGACTTCAAAGAAATTGCAAGCAGCCTTATAAATTTTTCCCAATGCAATCCTGATGGGAGGCAGCTCTTGAAAAGCTATCTTCATGATACCCTGGATTGGTACTTATACAAAACAGTTCACCTTATTGCTGCACTAAAATTCCATATAGTTCCCTTAAATATGTTCCAAAAGCTTGAAGAGCAAATAACCCATTTTTCCTCTAGGAAAAAAAGGCAAGTTTTTCTAACTTGAATTCAATTGGTTAGAATTTTTAAAAATAAATACCCAACTTGGTTTGGGAGGAAATTCTGGGTTGGTGCAGAACTTTGTGTCAAGGTTGTCAAGCCAGAGGTGTTTGTCTTTTCAAGCATAGGGATTACATTCAGGCAAACCTCAGTGGCTCTTACAGGACATTGCAGGGTCCAGCTACTCTCCATTTTAAAGGAACTTCAATTGGGAGTGACAGGTACTATAGCTTGAACCTAAAAACAAAACCTTCTGAAACAAGGCCCCCCCTTCTAAAACAGAAGGACATCGCTTGGAAGAGAGGAATTTCAGATCTTCAGGCTAACTTAGAAAAAGACCCAGCTTTTTAACAAGGGCACTGATGAGAGCTAGGCACTCACTTTAAGTGTTTCCTATGTCTAGTGACTCTCTAGACCCGTGTTGTCCGATTTGGTAGCCATTAGCCATAAATTGCTATTTAAATTAAAATTATTTGAAATTAAATAAAATTACACTATCCACATTTCAAATGATCCATAGCCACATATATTGAATAGTACATACAACATGGTACATTTCCATCATCACAGATAGTGCTGGTCTAGTAGGTCCTATGAAAGTTACCTCCTGTGCCTACCCACCTAAATGTTTTAGATTCTAATTCAACCAGCATTTATTCAGTACTCACTCTGTTCTAGACATCATACTAGCAACTTTAATACTTTGGGGTGGGAGTCATTGTGTAATAGTTAATGGAAACTGCCAATGTGTAGGCAGAGTAACTAGTTGCCTTATAGTGTGCTTTGATGGCCCTTAGAAAGCCTCCTTGTCTTCAGTTGTTTTCTCCATTGACTACTACAAAGTTTGAAACACCCACCTCTATAGGCTAGGATGGTGAAATTCCCTGTTAAATGACAAATTTGGCCTGCAAGAAGAACATGCAGTCAGTATTACTCATGACTACTTCAGTATGGACTGGTTTGTTAGGTGAATTCTGAGAACCAGTCACAGAGGGAATATGACACAGGTCAGATAAATTTTGAGGGCTGGTAATAGTGGTCAGGAAAGATCTGAGTCTTTCATTATCTCCTACAAGAGTGACTGTCTATTTGGGGGCACCATAGAATGGGGGCCTTTTGCCATCTGAAGGCAGTGCTAGGTGCTATTAGGGCTGAGACAAATCGAAGGTAACAACAAACCCTCTGAACACTGCTATTTGCCAAAAGCAGGTTCTGACCTTCACTGTGTTTTTATCAGAGATGAATGTTCAAACAGCCTTTAACTTATATATGTCAATTCAGCAGATATATTTTTTATGAAATACTTACTTAACAGTATCTAGTACTGTGCCAGATGATGGAGAAGTAATGTTCTACTCTTAAGTTCCCTTCCTTCCTTCCTTCCTTCCTTCCTTCCTTCCTTCCTTCCTTCCTTCCTTCCTTCCTTCCTTCCTTCCTTCCTTCCTTCCTTCCTTTTATAGTGTAAAATTTTTATATTTAGAATTAGCCAGCTGGAGTGAGTTTATATGATCTAAATTTTGTTGACAATATCCAAAGCATCATAGTCAGGAGCCAGTCAAATACATGCCTTCTTTTCCCCATCAGGGCTGATCAGGGTGCGGACCTTGGCCATGCCAATGCCATGGAGTTTTTTCACAGCCTGTTTGATCTGGCGCTTGTTGGCCTTGACACTCACAATGAACACAAGTGTATGGTTGTCTTCTATCTTCTTCATGGTTGATTGGTCATCAGGGGAAGTTTGATGAGGGCATAGTGGTCAAGCTTGTTTCTCCTGGGGATACTCTTCTGAGGATATTTAGGCTGCCTTTGGAGCCTCAGTGTTTTTGGCTATCAGAAGGTGGGTGACATGTGGATCTTCTCTTTTTTTGTGGCTGTGGATGCCTTTCAGCACTGCTTTCTTTGCCTTCAAAGCCTTTGCTTTGGCTTTAGGAGGGGCAGGGACTCCCTTCTCTTTTGGTGCCATCTTTGTGAAAAGGCTAAGTTCCGTTTGATTTGACCTCTTTCTAGGGCTGGCCCAGAGACAGCAAAACCTCACCTTTACTCCCCACTTTTCTCTTCTTATGTATTACCTGGAACCCACCTTCATCACTCTTATCCTAGTCCCAGTTTTTTCAACCACACTTGTGACTTGTTCTAGGTTACAGCCTATGACTGATAAAGGAGGAAGGGAAGGAGGAGGGGAAACTAATCCTCCTTCCTTTTAACTATAGTAGTGTTTTTGCAAACGGTAGTGCACAGGCCACTAGTGGATTATGAAATCAATGTAGTAGTCATGGCCTAGCCTTTAAAAAATAAATGAAATAAAATAGAAAAATGTCGAAGTGTATCCATGTAGTAAGGAAATATTGTTTCATAAAACTTTTAAATTTGTTATCAAGTATATGCATGTGTGTTGAGAGTCACTAACTACATTGTATTTCTTTACCACCTTATATCATTGTAGCTCCATGCCCTGTCACAAACCTAGCACTAGTTTGGTCTAAAACTATTGTGTCCTCACTGTTTATCTTCTGCAGAAGTCCCATCTTATTCCTTCTCCTCTTTTCCCAATCTATCCCTTCTCCCTAGATCTTCCTAGCCTCCATCTGAACTAACCCTCCCTTAATACAGCTTGTGTCATTGAATTGCCACCTGGGAATGGGAACTGGAGGAATCTGTATCCCCACTATCTCAGATGGGGGTGATTAGGGAATATGTGTTACTGAACTTTTGAGTGGGGACTGTGAATGAATCTTTCAATGGAAGCATGAGCATCCATGGGGTTAGGTTCAGTGTTGTATAGTCCTTCAGTTCCAGCCTAGAGTATATGTACTTTAATGGACAGCTCTGGTACCCAGGCCACCTGTATGCCAGGCAGATTACACATCTTATTTTAGAACTCAGTCAGTTTGCATTTTGAAAAACCAGTGGTGCAAAGCATGATTCCAATAGATTCCTACTTTAATGTCTTGCAACCACACAGAACAGCTGAGTCCTCTTCCTTGGACCTTGCAGATGATCCTTCAGTGGTTTGAAAGTAAGACTGTGTCTCCCAAAGCACTTAACCTGCTCCATGGGAAAGAATCTGACTAAAAATAGATAGAAACAGCTAGAATTAAGTAAACATGTATATCTCATAGAATGCAATTTTACCTGTAGACAAAGAAGCCCCCTCTAGCACTTTGCTGCTCAATCATGTATTAAACTTGTAACTTTTATGTGCTTCCAGTGAATACATCTGACCACGTCAGAGTTGTCTGTTTGCTTCAAAAGGAAGAGAAATTGGGCCTCGAATTCTCTTTGTGCAATGACATGCAAAATTAAAGGCTTCGTATTTTCAGATAACATTGGCATTTCCTGAGAGAAGCTGTATATTTAGTCATAAAAAACACTTCAGTAAGTCCTCAAAGGTTGGCCAAGGACATGTGAGTGAGGTAATTGAGTACACATTGTGTCTTATTTCAGGTATTGGGCTCCTTATGGTCTGAAACCCTTCAGCCTGAAATTCACATTTGAAATATATGATGTTCAGAGTTGTACATAGTAGATGCTCCATAAATAGTGCATATTTGTTTTCTACCCCATGGTCTGCCATCATTAGGGTTTATGTTCTATACAAAATTGTCTCCTACAATTCTCCAGTAGGAACTTTCCACCCTAGCCTAGTTTATCTTTCTATGCTTGATGTACTTCATACTCATTCCTACTGCTGAGCATTTGTCTATACTGTATCCCCATCCTGGAATGCCATTTCCCAAATGTCTACCATTCCAATTCTTGCCCACCTTTCAAAACCTGCCTGAAGTTTCCTCCTGCATGGAGCTTTTAATGGCCATTTCATTGCTTAAGAGACCTATTCTTTCTCTGAGTGCCAGCAATATTTGGGCTGAGTACCCATTTTGACATTTCATCATAGCATGCCTCAACCAAGCTGTGGACTGCTTGCCTCATAAATGTTAATGTGAACTTCTACCTATGGCAGAGAAGCCTTTGGAGAGCCAGGAAAAATACATAACAAATGTTCTGTTAATATTGTGTTAGGTTCAGTATATGGTTCATAGCATAAGCTCTTAATGCGCCGATGATATAAATTGGTACTGGAAAGCAGAATTCTCCAATTCTGTTTTCTTTTCAAAAAAAATATTTTTATTGATTTCAGAGAGGAAGGGAGAGGGAGAGAGAGAGAGAGATAGAAACATCAATGATGAGAATCATTGATTGGCTGCCTCCTGTATGTCCTCTACTGGGATTGAGCATTCAACCTAGGCATGTGCCCTGACCAGGAATCAAACCCGTGACCTCCTACTTTATAGATCAATACTCAACCACTGAGCCACTGCAGCCAGGCTCCAGTTCTGTTTTCAATGTCATTGCTGACTCAATTTGTGACTTTTACTTTACCTTTTCCTGAGCTCTCACTTCTCTCTAGCAGTGAGATACTGGCAAGGACAGTATTTATATACCCTAAAGAGATGTTTTGTGTATTAGCCATAATGAGTATAAAACATGTAAAAATATGAAGATCTGTAGAAATACTGTTATTATAGGAATAATAATTATTATAGCTGCACTTGATTAAATGCTCCAGAAATCATATAGAAGACGCCTTCTCTTGGGGGAAAAGCAGCCAACTGTACCAGCAATTACTCAATTATGAGTATTTAATTTTATATTATTGTTTCTGTTCACAACTGGGACCTAGTTGTCTCTTTTGCCTTTTAAAGGAAACCTCTGATGATGTTGGTTAAAGATCAATCTTTATGGGGCTTAGGCTCCCCAAAGCAGTGCTACAGACCCAGTGACTCTATGACTATGATTTTCTATCCTTCCCTCTTGAGGCTCCAACTTTGGCCAATGTTCCTTCCCATGTTGGCTTTCATCTGTCTCTAAAGAGTCTCAGCTCTAGAATGGAGTGGGTGGTACTGAATATAAGTGTCAGCCAGGCAGTAATGTCATTTGAGGTCACATCAAGTGCAGAGTCCTTTGGTAGGTGCCTGGGAGAGACACAGAGGAAACAAAACATATATTCCCTTTAATTATGGTCTTTTGGTCTGTAGAAGTCTTGAAAAAAACTAAGAGAAGCCCTTAAAAAAGTGAAAGAATTATCCTCTCTGGAAAGCCAACGCACTTTATTTGTTGAGGGAGGCTTCCATGTATTCCTGGTTGAAGGCAGAGAAGGTGATCTGTAGATAATAACTTAAAGCTGTAAGACATTTTAAAGGAAGTATTCTTTGGGACTCATTCTGTGTCCCTATCTTTTTCCTTATTGATCTTGACCACCTGAATCATTCTAAACAATGAATTTCTATGAAGTGTTCTGAGACTTCTAAGTCAAAATTATTTTGTGCATAATTAATAATTTCTCTGAGTAGAACATGTGAATATAGTTGATGCAAAAAATAATTGAATTATAATGCAATTTTCCTTCTCTTTCATCTATCCAGTTAATACAGAAAAGTATTATCAATGTGCTGTACTCATTAAATAAATATTTATGTAGCTGACCATCATCAAAATTAGAAATCAGGAGGAAGGTGTTTTTTTTTTTTAATTTTAATTTACTGTGCTTCATGTTCATCAGTTAGCAGGCACCGGCTTTCTTTTCTGGAGGTTGGATTGCTATATGCTTATGTATTGTGAGGTTTTTGTTGTGCATTTCCTCTGAAGATCTCAGCATGAGCAGCTTTGGAAGGATTACAGGGAATATACTTTAAAAGACATTTCGAGTGCCACAAAACATTACTTTTCTCAAGTACTACTTTTGCTTTCAAAGTTTTGTGAATTCCTCTTTGGTGGAGAGTCACCTACTTTCTGGCCTTTCCATGCCCCATCCTTTCCTCCCCTCTTCTGGGTCAACCCCAAAGCCAAGCAGCCTATGCTTTTGAGGAATTGTGGAGCCAGTTGATGACCCTCAGCTTTCAGGAGCAGGAGTGACTGCTCTGGCATCTGCTACACAATGAGGAGGTATTATTTGAACTGCATTATTTTCCTACATTGTTTTTTCTACACTGTTCAAGTTTTTTTATTTTTCTACTTTGGTTTTTCCTTTTTTTGTGTTTTTGTTATTATTGCTTCAGATTTCTGATTATGTATTCAACACATACCACAGAGTGCCAATTTGATTTTGTTGGTCAATTTAAAGGGCAAATAAACCTTTGTTTTTCTAAGGAGAAGATAAAGGACCAATTATCCTGGCCCTCAATACCTATTTGCTATTTGAGCTTACAATCCAGTTATGCATCTTTAGAAAATATCTTGCTACTTGTATCTGCTTACCGTATTTCCTGGCATATTGTTGTTATAACACATTTGCCAGTGAATATCTTAGCTCTTAAGGAACAGAGTAATTATTTTATTAGCTGCCATTGCCTTATTTATGCTCTGAAATCCAATTAGGAGTGGACCATGTGCTGAGGGAAATACTCCACTCCCCTGAATTGAAGGGTTTCCTAATCCCAATATGTTGCCACAATGTATGTAATGATCAATACATGTAATTGGATTGTCACCCAATCAGTTTCAGAGAGCAGCGATGGCACTGCTTTCTGCCTGCTTGGAATAAAATTTTCTCTAAGAAGCTCGCCCTGAAGTGGGTTATCCAACAGGTAGTTATTGCCTCAACATATCACTTTGCCACTCTAGTTATAATAATACCATCAGTATTCCAGAGTCAGAAACATTTGTGGATTGGATTCTAGAAGAGAAAGTGAAGTCACACCTCATTTTATTACACTTTGCTTCATTGTGATTCACAGATGTTGTGTTTTTGACAAGCTGAAGGCAAGACTCTCCACCAGCAAAAATATGAACTAGAGGTCCAGTGCACAAAATTTGTGCATGGGGAGGGTCCCTAGGCCTGGCCGGTGATCAGGGCTGATCTGTGGGGCAACCAACGGGGCAATCAGGGGGCCCCCTCTGGCACCCACCTTGGCTGGCCAGGCACCACCAACTCGCCGGTCCTGCCCCCCGCCACCGCCACTGGCCACCTCCCTCTGCGGGGTGATCCGGTGAGCCCCTGCTGGCACCTGCTTTGGCTGGCCTGGGGCCTGCGGGCAGGGGGCAGCTCCTGCATCGAGCATCTTCTCCCTGGTGGTCAGTGCGTGTCATAGCGACCGGTTGTTCCATGGGTTGTTCTGCCATTCGGTCGATTTGCATATTAGGCTTTTATTATACAGGATTGTTTTGTTGCAATACTCACTTTATTGCGGTGGTGTGGAACCAAACCTGCAATATCTTTGAGCTCTGACTGTAAAATTCCTTTTGGGTAGAGTCCTTGAGGAGTAGCATGAGGATTAGGAATGTGACATGGGTATGACTCTGTTGTTGTTTGTGAAAGTGATGGGCTCAGAGACAATGAGAGAAGTTGTAAACTGGAAATTCCCTACCCTGCTGAGGCCAAAATCACTGACCTGTTTTTAAGGGGACCAGTTGGACTTCTGTACAGACCTCTGGCACTCAGATGGTAGCACCTGTGAGGGTTATTGCTCATGCTAGGAGAACAGCATTATTTTCATCTACAAGGATAGCACTATTTTTCTGAAGCCCCGTGGTGTTACTCATGAAAATGGAAGGACACAAGAAGAAAATGAATGGAATATTTATGGCTATAAAACAGAGTCAGGTATTTTCCTAATTTTAGTGGAGTGTTTCCTTTCAGAAAAGGAAAACATGAAAGGGATAAATACATAGGAATTATTCATAGAAGTGCTTCTAGTTTCTACCAACAATATAACAGCTTTATATAGCTAATACTTCTCAAATACTTATTATTCATGGTTTCAACCTCTGATCATCAAATTCCCTGACAGAAGATATCCTGTTCATTCTTTCATTTCTAGATCTTAAGCATAGAAAGACGTAGGGATAAAGGCAGAAATAGTACAAATGGCTCTTCAAAAGAGGTAAGAAATCATTGAATTCTGCATATTTGATAAATGTAGGTAGATTCCTTAGTAATTGGAAATTCAAGCAAATTCTCAATGCAGGACTTTGGCAAGGGGTGGTAAGCCATTAGGGGTGGAATAGTAGTAGGAAATCTGGGATACCTTTGTGTTAGTTAAGAAGACAAGCAATTTTTCACATGATTCCCATCTTACAGATAAAAAAAAATTGAAACTCAGAGAATTAACATAACTGACCGACATCCTATAGTAAGAAATGCCAGAAGTAGGATGTGAAGCAGGAGCTATATGAAATGCCCTAATGGTGACTAAGCAGGGCCTGGGCATCTGGAAGGCTATTCAGTCAGGGGTGTCTCTAAGCTGAAGTATTATGTCAGGAAGATTACAAAATTTGGGAGGCCTGAGAATGGCAATGAAGATGAGCAGTTAGGAGCACACAGTTGTTTCCAGATAAGAGAGTACAAGGACTTAAAAGGATAGAGATATTGGAGGCAGTGTGTTTATTGGGTAAGTAGAATCTAGAAGACTGCTTTGGTTGGACTCTAACTCCACCAAATATTTACTGAGCACTTGCTCTGTGCCAATCACTATTCTCGATGCTGGGGGTATGGCAGTGAGCAAGGCAGATACAAATCCCTGGCCTTGTGGAGCTTATATTCTTGTGGGGGAAGGTTTATAATCTGTGTGAGCTTGGCCAAATTGTTCAGCTTCTCAGAGGCTTAGTTTGCTCAGCTACAAAAATGGCAAAACTGGAGCCTAGGTCAAAGAGCTGCTGTGAGGATTAAATGATGTGATGCATATAAAACATATAGTGCCTAAAACAGTAGCTTTTATTATTATTATACTGCATGTAACTGGTCACAATTTTATAGTAGCAGTTTAATTTGAGGTAAAATTGGGTTGTGGGGGATTACTGGATTGTAGGTACCTTCAAGGTGACATGACAGAAACAAGGACTTCTGAGAGCATCAAAATTATCCTTCCACATCTGGGATGGAGAACTCTCTAAGCCCCTTGTGAGATTAGCACCTGCTATATCATTTTAGTTGCTTGCCCTTGTGGACAGGGCACTTCTACTGAAAATTGGAAGGGGTTAAGGCCTGGTCTCAATCTGCTGACATATTGCTATGCATATCCTTTTCTGCATACATCTGTGAAAATGCCACCATTTCTTAGTTCTACTTCAAACTATGGACTTGTTTTCAGTGAGCATCACTTAAAATCTGCCCTATGAATATAAGTTCATTTTATTTTCCGGTGCCATGCAAAAGGATGAGGATGTGACATTTTTAGAAGCTTGAAACACTGATTATCTGCCTGGATGTATGGCACTGATAAGTAAAAATAACTGTTTAATCAGAGAAGTGATTTCATAATTATTTTAATAGGTCCAGGTGGCTATGATATCTTTTTCTCTGGTATACCCACAGAAATAAAATATACTGGAGACCATGCTGCTTTATAAAAAGGGAGGATGTCGGAACTCTGATAAGGGCAGCATGGGGGAGTTGGGATAGCTTTGGCCTGCCTGGACTTTTATATATGCTATCTAAAATGTTCTTGCCCCTTGAATCTCTACCCCCAGCCACATAGACAGTTTTTACCCAGCTAGTGGACTCCACCTCATCTTCTATTTCTTAGTCCAAACCATGACTAACTTCCTCAGGGAGACTTATCGTGCTCCTCAACAAGTCTAGATGGCTTTCATAGCATCCTGTACTTATCCTTCACAGCATGCAAAATATTTAGAAATAATTAACAAGTCAGTCATTCAATGTCTGTCTCCCTCAGCTTTATATGGGCAGGAATAGAGAGCACTTGTAAAGCCCTTACCTCACAAACAGCACAATGCCTGGCATATAGTAGGCACTCAAGAAATTTAGTTGACTGACTAGAACAGGGGTGGGCAAACTTTTTGACTCGAGGGCCACAATGGGTTCTTAAACTGGACCGGAGGGCCGGAACAAAAGCATGGATGGAGTGTTTGTGTGAACTAATATAAATTCGAAGTAAACATCTACACTAATAAAAGAGAAACATGGTAATTGGCGTACGACCGCTACCCTTTTCATTGGCTAATCAACGAGATATGCAAATTAACTATCAGCCAAGATGGCGGCCGGCAGCCAGGAAGCTTGAAACTAACATGAGGCTTGCTTGCCTCAGTGACGGAGGACTCCAACATTCCCCGCCTGCAGCTGCAGGCCTCTGAGCCTGCAGTTTCAAACATTGTAACAAATACCGCTCAACTTCAGCCAGCAGAATCGCAACATTGTATGCAAAGGCCAGAAACCTATTTTCAGGAGTGGAGGCCTAAGAGCTGGAGCCAAGCCTCAAGCTAAAGCTGGCCCAGAATAAAAAATAAAAATAAAAAAGGAAAAAAGGAGCGTTTGGGAGTTCAGTCACCCCCAGCCTGAAAACAGCCCTCAGCCCCTCACCCAGACTGGCCAGGCACCCCAGTGGGGACCCCCACCCTGATCCAGAACACCCTTCAGGGCAAACGAGCTGGCACCCACCCATGCACCAGACCTCTACCCTATATAGAAAAAGGGTAATATGCCTCCCAGCACCGGGATCAGCGGAGCCATGAGGCCTCCCGGCACCGGGATCAGCGTGACAGGGGGCACCGCTCAAACCCCCTGATCGGCCCTGCTCTGTGTGTGACAGGGTGCGGCACCCCAACCCCCCCCCCCCCGGGCCCTGCTCTGTGTGTGACGGGGTAGAGCCATAACCTCCCCATTGGCCCTGCCCTGAGTGTGAGAGTGGCAGCGCCCCAACCCCCTGATCGGCCCTGCTCTGTGGGTGATAGAGGGTGGTGCCCCAACCCTCCCCGCCCCCCCCACTGGCCCTGCTCTGTGTGTGATGGGGTAGAGCCATAACCTCCCCATCAGCCCTGCCCTGAGTGTGACAGTGGCGGCGCCCCAACCCCCTGATCGGCCCTGCTCTGTGGGTGACAGGGGACGGTGCCCCAACTCCCCTATCGGACCTACTCTGTGTGTGACAGGAGGGAGCTCCCCAACCCCCTGATGGGCCCTGCTCTGTGCATGACAGGGTACGGAGCCCCAAACCCCCCTGATGGGCCCTGCTCTGTGCGTGACAGGGGGCAGTGCCCCAACCCCCGGATTGGCCCTGCTCTGTGCGTGACAGGGGGTAGCATCACAACCTCCCGATCGCCCTGCTATGTGCATGACAGGGGGTGGTGCCCCAACCCCCTAATCGGCCCTGCTCTGAGCCTGACCAGGGGCTGCACCTAGGGATTGGGCCTGCCCTCTGCCACCTGGGAGCAGGCCTAAGCCAGCAGGTCGTTATCTCCTGAGGGGTCCCAGACTGCGAGAGGGCACAGGCTGGGCTGAGGGACCCCCTCTTCCCCCCGAGTGCACAAATTTTTGTGCACCGGGCCTCTAGTCATTACATAAAAGGGTACGGTCTTTTTTTTTTTTTTTTTTTTTTTTTTTTTTTTTTTTTTTTAGTTTTATTCATTTCAAACGGGCCGGATCTGGCCCGTGGGCCGTAGTTTGCCCATAGCTGGACTAGAATGATAAATGAATAAGTAGTATGCAAGAGCTCTGGATTCTAGTCCCAGCCCTGTCATTTTCTGGATATGTGGCCACAGGTATGTTACTTGAACTTTTTCAGCCTTAGTCTAGTCATCGAAAAATGAAGATTCAATGATCTTAAGGTTCTTTCTGGCTTGAGTAGTTTACCATTCCATTAAAGTCAGGATTTTGATTCTTACCAGTGGGGTAAAATATTCCAGTTAAACTATCTGAGATTTGCTGCCTCTTATTTCTAGGGATCTTGCTAGTGCATAATAATGCTGTGAATTGTCATGGTAAAAACAGGTTTAATTAGCAGATTCCTCTTCGAAGGCCTTGCAGCAGGGACAATATTGGTTTGCTTGGGAAAAGACTAGCAATTTTCCCACTTCAGACTTCACTTATATGATAACTTGCTCTTTGTTTAGCTTTTACCTCTAAGATTAGGTGCTTTCACATAGAGACATTTATCTTTGTGTTTAAAACAAAAAGAAGTAGTTGTTAAACTAGGGAAGGAAGTCTCTGTTGCTAAGTGGTTATAAGCAAATAGCTGCCAGCTTTTTCTGCTGTTTTAGTTTCTCTGTCAATCAAATAAGCAGCTCCAAGTTTTGTTAGGGGTCCCAGCTGGACCATAGAACTAGGAGCTCCAAGATGTATCCACAGCAGCAAACACAGTGCCAGGTTCAGAGTAGGTGTTCAAAATGTCTGCAGAATTAGATTTAAGTGACAGCTGGGAGGCCCTCCACAAAGATTGAGTAGGCAATTTTTCCATATTTTTATTTTTATAATTTGTACCCATTTGACTTTCCAGAATGATCTAAAGCACAGCTGCCTACATAGTGTGGTTTGAGGACAACTAAAATGCTTCTATATGTCCCTGAATCACTCCCCTACCAGCCTACTCAGGTGCCAGATATTTCTATCAAGTTGCTTTAAATTGGCATGGAGGGTTCATTAAAATGAAAGTATTACATCTGGATCAGCTGGGATAAATTAGTTTTTGTGTTAGCTGATGGCAATGTGCTGGGGCCATAGGACACAGGATGGGTGAGCTTTAATTAGGACCTTAGAGGTGAGAATTAAGTAAATTGTAGAACATGGGTACTATTCAGGAATAGATTAGGAGAGCATCACAATAAGCTTCCCTCAAGTACTAGCTAATATTCAGTTTGAGGGCATTGACCTTCCCCACTAAGGAGTGCACCAAAAGTCCAGTGAGGCACTGAAAACCATCTGGGACTACTCCACAGTGGCAAAAGTGACCTTGCACCTTGAGAAAGTTTGAGCACCTTAGCTTTACTGACAAGTTTTCCTTAAGTATAGGAACTGCAAATTCTTTAGTTTTTTTTCCCTAACCGCCCCCTCCTAAATGTCATGCATTTAGCAGACTCCTAGGTTTTTTAAAAATACATTTTTATTGATTTCAGAGAGGAATGGAGAGGAACAGATAGATAAAAACATCAATGATGAGAGAATCATCAATCGGCTGCCTCCTGCACGCCCGCTACTGGAGATCGAGCCCACAACCCGGGCATGTGCCCTTGGCTGGAATCAAACCCAGGACCCTTCAGTCCACAGGCCGGAGTTCTATCCATTGAGCCAAACCGGCTAAGGCCGTGGTTGGCAAACGCGAGCCACATGCGGCTCTTTTGCCCCTTGAGTGTGGCTCTTCCTAAGCCTTAGGAGTACCCTAATTAAGTTCATAACAATGTACCTACCTATATAGTTTAAGTTTAAAAAATTTGGCTCTCAAAAGAAATTTCAATCATTGTACTGTTGATATTTGGCTCTGTTGACTATTGAGTTTGCCGACCACTGGGCTAGGGCAAGACTCCTAGATTTTATTATCCCTACTTACCCCTCAGCATCTTATTAGTGATCTATACCCCCTGGGTGGCATTAGTCCTTATGGAATACATTTTTGCTTATAATAATAGTCATAATAAATACCATTTGATGAACACCATGCTAGGCCCCTACATATGTTATCTCAATTATCAGGTTCATGTAAGTACAAAATTACGATCTTTCTATTAAGCTATAATGACTTATTTTACTTAGCCTATGGCCTTTTCTTCCATCTACAGTAGGGCATCATAGACTGGGGACCTCTGTGATCAGCCAATCAGCAGTTATGGAAATTACTGTGTGCTCCAAACTGTGCTTAGTGCTATGGAGGCAACAGAAAGAGAAAATAGAGTCCCAAACACCTCACTGTGACAGTTGGCCTCTGTCCTTTACTCCCAGTTTCCTTTCTCTAGTTCTTGGACAGAGAGACATGGATCCCTTAAGTACACCAAGAGATAAATGACAAGGGAATGAGCACATTCCATTTCCTGACAAAATATGTTATTTGGCAGGGCTAGGGAATAGACTATTCAGATTAATTCAAAGTTGTGTTTAATGAAGAGTTCTTATAGATACAAAAGTGCAGAATAGTAAATGCAGTAAAATTCATGGCACACCATGAATGAACAGATGATCATTTTCTCTAATAATTCTTAAGATATCACACCATCTAGGCATCTGTACCTCAGATCATTTTGAAAAGTCAACTGGGTACAAATGACAGGATCATCATGATGAATGCATTATAAACAGTGAGAGGTAGGGTGATATAATGGAAAGTACATCCACTTGGGAGTCAGAGGACCTGACTCCCTAGTAATGCAATCTTGGGTACACCCCTGGGCTTCAGTTTCTCCATTTGCAAAGAATAAAGGCCAGTTTCTAATCGCTAAAGAATCTTTCAGCTCTCAGATTTTTCCACTGCGAATTTTCATTACACAGCATGGAGATGGGCAAGGTCCTGGTGGGTTGACTGCCTGAACATAGAGTTTTCAGCATTTCACCCTCAGTGAGACACTACTACTTTTAAATTAAGCAAGTATGTTGCCTGTGGTGATCAGGCTTCAATAAAGTATACACCCCATTTCATAATAATGTGTTATATAATAAAACCAACTGTTTTGCTGACCTCTGGGGTAGAACTGTCCTCCTTTGGCAACCCTAACTTTTCTCCATCAACAACATCCTAATTTTCCCATACCTTCGGCAATCCAAATGGGCATAGCTCCTTCCCCAGTGCTGTGAGGATGGGTGTCTGATTTGTATTTTTGGACTGGGTATATTTTACATGTGCTTGCCTAAGTGCTGAGGGGTGGGAGTGAAAGTGAAAGATGTTGGACATGGATAGACATTGTAATAAAACCTCAAATTCAGACATCTGCTTTTGAATGGATCCTTAATACCAGAAGGCATCACTGAGGCCAAGCAGTGAAGTCAATAATGTTATTAAATCTCTCCATAAAAATATTCCTTTTTGACTTGCCTGACAAGTGCTTCTACTCTAAAAAAGCCCCTAACCAAATTACCAATGACCAAAGTCATGGTCTCATGTCATTGGACCCATTAGTTAGCTTTGGGTTTGCCCCCAGCCCAGTGGTGTTTCAAGGCACTGATTAAAAAGGCTCTCCTCTCTTGGCCCTTTGAGGCCCTCCCAGATACTCTGGAACTCAGTAAATGTACAATAATACAATTTGCTATAATGTCTTTTCCCTTTTCAAGCAACACAGCTGTCTGTAGTCTCCAAATCCCAGCTCACTATATTTGATGAAGGGTATATTTAAAATGAACAGCTGAAATGGCCCCATATAATGGTTCCTCCATATCCTTTTAATCCCTCATTGACAAGCATAGGGCAGCTCCATCGGGTTGATTGCTGCAAGGCAAATGTCGGGGCAAAAAGCCCATGTTATGATAGTTTCCATTCTTTGTTTTTGTGCTATGCTATTGTTATTAAAGCTATTTTTCCCTAAGATTTGCCAGAGGGTTAGCAGGAGAACCTGACAGGCTCCAGTCTCTAAAATGGAAGCAAAGACTTAATAGGAGAACACCTTGAATGCAGCTCCTTCTGCATACCCTATGTATTTGCCTATTTATTATTATTTATTGACCAGTGGGCTTACATGATTTTACTGGAACAAAGAATGTCTCTCCAACTACATTCCCTTTGACTGAAAGAGATGATGATAGAATAAGAAAGACATTATATAAGTGACTAAACACCCAAATATTTGAACCATTCAACCCAATGATAAGAAAATCAATCACACAAAAGATGGATATATAGTGCCTCCCAAATTTGTTCACCTCATGTGGTGGAGAAAAATTCACTGTGCTATACACAGACAACAGTGACACAAAGTCAGGCAATTGGTTGACTATGTTTCACTTTGTGTCTTATATACAGTTGATTTTTATTTCTAGGCCTACATTCTCATATTCCCCCAGAATATTTGTGTCTGGCAGATAGTAGGTGCTCAAAAAATAATTGTTGACTGACTCATCAACACTTTAAGACCATCCTTCTTGCTGCCAGGTGCTCTGAATTCCATTAATTATCTAGGTACATTTCTTGGGCACTGTATTTTCACCTATTCATCCATTTATTTATTTATTCATTAAATAATTATTTTATTGTACATCTCCACCATCAGGTACTGCAAATAACGCTGGGGAAACAAAGGTGAACAAGGCATGTGCCCTACCTCAAGTAATTCACAGTCTATAGACAAGGACCAGAGCAGACAAAAATGAAGTGTGAGGTATTAACTGTCACATAATTCATGATCTAGTTAAGGAGACAAACACATTAAATGATTAAAGAACAATGTAAGATACGAAATTCATCATTAAAACATGTGGCCCAGACAAGCGTGTGTGGAGGGAAAGGTTCAGAAGAAAAGGAAGCTGTGTGGGTTTCAGGAGGTATGGAAAACAATGAGGAAAGATCAATTTGATAAATAAAGGTAAGAAGGCCCTAAAGCTAGGTATTTAGTAACCCTAACATTAGGTTTTCATGAACATTACAAAATGTAATCTAAAGCATTATCCTGAGTGTGTGTGTGTGTGTGTGTGTGTGTGTGTGTGTGTGTGTGTAAGGAGGGACAAGAAGCTAAATGGTGCAGGTTGAAATCATTTAACACACCCCAAAACATCAGCTCATTTCTGTTCTAATGAATCATCAATGATTAACTGCATACAAAAATAAATATTTGCATACTGTATTGTTCTTTTTGGATTGAAATGGGATTTTTCAATGTTTTCTACCTTTTAATTTTTATTTTTAATATCATGAAGGTTGAAGTCATTGTCATTAGGGAATTCCCTTCTCTCCTCATTCCATTTCTTTTTCAGAGTCCAAATTGAAGAAACATCCTGATCCCAGCCTTTGTCCAAGTTAGTAATGGGTATGGTTAGTTATCAGATAGACACCAAAGATCAGCTCATTAGCTGATCCCCAATACCTTGTATTGGAATTGGTAGTTTGTGTGCAGTGAAATAAATATTTTTGTATATTTGGAACATTATTCCATCTTTACTATTAGTGTTTTTCTCTGAAAAACTGAAGCCACCAGAAAACCTTCTAGGAAGTCATACAATTAGAATTATAGTTTTTCTAAAGTCCTTAAAATATCCTTAGTGTATGGAATGCATGAAAGGCCAGCTTTGAGAAAATGTAAGCAAATGAAAAAGAATGAAAAAATTTATACAAAAATAATTCTAGTTTTATGTGGACAGTGGACTTTTGAATAAATCCTTACCCTAATTTCCCAAACTTCTAATACTTGTTCATATCATGTTTTAATAATAATAATGGCACTTCAAATGTCAGGTTTCCATATTCATTTATAATAGACTTGACAGAAATATTTTCCTCTGGACATTTTCTAGGACCAAGTAAAGGGAGAGACTATAGGATTTGCTTTTCCCAATGAATAGGGCTTCTTTTGAAAGCATGCCAGAATTTGGGATTTTTGAAGGATATTCCTTATCAAGGTATTTAAACAGATTATTGTGGGATGAATATAAAAGGCAATCTTTTAGGGTTTCATGACTAAAATGGAGGTCAAGAGATTAGGATGGATTATAGGTAAAAAGGGGTAAGAATCAGAAATGCCATTAATTTAAATTTGTATTGGTAGAGGAGTTTGTAATGAATTAAACCTCTAATGTCCCAACTTCAAGACATGTTGCTAAACCTGACTCAGAAAATGGTATTTTCAAGCATGTTGAGCTTAATTACCATTGCATCTTAAAAGTTATTGCTTGCTGTATTAAATAATTACCACAATAATTGAATCATCCTGTTTGTCAAATGTTAAAGTAGAAAAAAAAGTCTTTGGACTTATCTAGGAAAAGAAGTTAGAAATGAGCACTTTGAAACTTACAATTGCTGGAAATAAAGATGTAACAGGTTCAGGTTCAAAACATAAAATGCACATACAAAGCTTTTGGTTTCCCCAGCTGCCGCTGTAATGATCTGACTACAGAAAAAGAAATTCATTTATATAACTCAATTTTTGTTATAATAATTGTCAATAATCCCAAGATCCAACAAAGAAGCTATTTATTTAGTAACTGTTCTTAGGTTTTCCATGCTATGATACATTTATTAAATAACCATCTATTAAGTAATACTCTCTGAATGACCATATGCTAGACACAGAAAAAATAGTAATAGCTAACATTTATTAAATGTTTATTATCCTATATAATAAAAGCCAAGCAACCGAATGGTGGAATGACCAGAATGACTGGTTGACAAGTTGTTATGATGTGCACTGACCACTGGGGGCATATGCTCAACTCAGGAGCTGCCCCTGGTGGTCAGTGTGCTACCACAGTGGGAGCGCTGCTCGGCTGACTGGGATGAGTGGCTGCTCCCACTGCAAACCTTGGGCCAACAGACAGGAACCTGGGATGCAGTCATTGCCTCCTTGCCCCAGGCTCCTCCTCCTTGCTTCCTGCTGCCTCCTCTAGATGCCCGCAGGCCAAGTGCCACCATGGGGCTCACAGAGCTGACCCTGGAGGCTGGGAGGCAGGTTCGTGGCCGCCAAGGAACTGAGGCCTACTCTGCTGCCTCTCAGTGCTATTGTCCCTGGGCCCAGCCCAGAGTGGGTCCCCTAGAGAGGTGAGTGCTCCGGCTCCATGGAAGATGCTGGACCAGGGAGGAGCCATGTAGAGGGAAGGTCCACAGCCGCTTGGCAGACTGGGATGAGCAGCGCTTCCACAGTGGCTGGTCCCCACAGGCCACACCCCCACCAGTGCATGAATCCTGTGCACCAGGCCTCTAGTATGATGAATAAAATAAAATAGAACCAGTGGCACGGAAACATAGAACAGACTGACGAATCTCAGTGGGAAGAGGGGACAGGGGTGGGAAGGGATTAACCAAAAAATTTATATGTATATATGGACATAGACAATAGTGTGGTGAAGACCTGGGGGGCAGGAATGGGGGAAGGGAATCATCTTTAATACCTTTAACAATAAAGATAAATTTTAAAATGTTTGTATCAGGTACTACAAGTGTTTAATATGAATTATCTCATTTATTCTTCCTAAAACACTATTGTTACCTCAGTTTTGCTGATGAAAACACTAGAGAAGTTAGTTAACTTGCCCAAGATAACACTGCTAGTAAGACCATAGCTGGTACTCAAATCCAGGTCTGTATGATTCCAGAGTTTGAGATATTAAACATGAAGGCTGAGGCAGAATCTTAGCCCTTAAAGCAATCTCACATATCTAATTGTAAAACACTGTGCATGAATAATAGAGTTATGGTCTGTAGAAAGTTCACAGTTCAGAGAAGGCCACAATTAATTCTGCCTGGAGATGTTACACAGGAGATGACATTATAGTTTGACAAGGTGACATTTTAAAAATATGAGTTGGAAATAGGAAGGAGAGAAGATTCTTCCAGCTAGAGGAAGTAGTATGAACAAAGACATTGAGACATGAGCTAGCATAGCATATTTAAAGGAGTGGTAGATCATAGAATAGGTGGGATTGAGGTGTTGGGTAGTGGTGAGAATGCCAGGAGTAAACCAAGGAAGGTAAATTAAGGCCATCTTATTAGATACCTGAAATGTTTTGGGTTAAGGATTAGATTTATTCTGTAGGTAGAAGGAAACCTTCCTAAAAGTTTTGAAACAGAGTGACAATATTAGCTGTGCTTGTAGTATTTTTAAAGAGAAAACTGGGAACAAGTAAGAGGTTAGAGGTGAGAAGACCAATTATAAAGTTTTTATAACAACTGAAACAATATGAGAGCAAGAGCAGTCTTGGAATGGGTATGAATGTTGGCTGGACTTCCTGGTAAAGATGTCCAAAAGAGAGTTGACTATATGCATTTGGAGTTTGGGCAAATAACTGGGAAACAAGATAAAGATTTGATAGTCATATAACTTGTATAATGAGAGTATTCATAAAGTGAGAAAAGGGTCAAGAAAAAATATCCATCATTTAAGGGATGGGAACAGGAAGAATAGCCTAAGAAGTCTGCTGAAAATAAAAGTAGAAAAATAGGAGGATAATCTGGAGAGAGATTATGTCACAAAGGTCAAAGAAGGAAAAACTGTCAACAGTTAAATAATATAGAGGTATCTATCAGAATGAGGACTGAAAGATGACCACAGGATTTGGCTTTTAGAAGATCAATGCTATGTTTTTTTTCTCACTTTTTTCCCCATTATTGATTAAGGTATTACATAAGTGTCCTTATCTCCCCATTGTCCCCCCACCACACTCCTGTTCATGCCCTCACCCCCCTGGTGTCTGTGTCCATTGGTTATGCATATATGCGTGCATAGAAGTCCTTTGTTTGATCTTTTCCCCTTACCTTCACACTCCCCTACATTCCCTCTGAAGTTTGAGCATTTGATCGATGCTTCTCTGTTTCTGGATCTGTTTTTGTTCATCAGTTTATGTTGTTCATTATAATCCACAAATGAGTGAGAACATACGATATTTATCTTTCTCTGACTGACTTATTTCGCTTAGCGTAATGCTCTCCAGTTCCATCCATGCTGTTGCAAATAGTAGGAGTTCCTTCCATTTTAAAGCAGCATAGTATTTCATTGTGTAGATGTACCACAGTTTTTTTTTAATTTCTTTATTGACTAAGGTATTATATTTGTGTCCTTATCCCACCATAACCGCCCCCCCCCGAACCTCCCCAACTCATGCCCTCACCCCCCTGTTGTCTATGTCCATTAGTTAGGCTTATATGCATGCATACAAATCCTTTGTGTGCCACAGTCTTTTAATCCACTCCTCTGCTGATGGGCACTTAGGTTGTTTCCAAATCTAAGCTATTGTAATTTGTGCTGCTATGAACATAGGGGTGCATATCTCATTTCTGATTGGTGTTTCTAGTTTCTTGGAATATATTCCTAAAAGTGGGATCACTGGGTCAAATGGAAGTTCCATTTTTAGTGTTTTGAGGAAACTCCATAATGTTCTCCACAGTGGCTGCACAAGTCTGCATTCCCACCAGCAGTGCAAGAGGGTTCCTTTTTCTCTGCATCCTCACCAGCACTTGTCATTTGTTGATTTGTTGATGATAGCCATTCTAACAGGTGTGAGATGGTACCTCATTGATGTTTTCATTTGCATCTCTTGGATGATTGGTGACTTTGAGCAAGTTTTCATATGTCTCTTGGCCTTCCTTATGTCCTCTTTTGAAAAATATCTATTTAGGTCCATTGCCCAGTTTTTGATTGGATTCTTTATCTTCCTTTTGTTAAGTTGTATGAATTCCCTATAAATGTTGGAGATTAAACCCTTATCAGAGATAACATTGGCAAATATGTTCCCCCATGCAGTGGGCTTTCTTGTTGTTTTGTTGATGGTTTCTTTTGCTGTGCAGAAACTCTGTTTTGATGTAGTCCCATATGTTTATTTTCTCTTTAGTTTCTATTGCCCTAGGAGCTATATCGGTTAAGATATTGCTTCGGCATATGTCTGAGATTTTGCTGCCTGTGGATTCCTCTTATATTTTTACTAGGGGCCCGGTGCACGAAATTCGTGCACTGGGTGTGTGTGTGTGTGGGGGGGGGGGGAATGTCCCTCAACCCAGCCTGCCCCCTCTCACATACTGGGAGCCCTCAGGCGTTGACCCCCATCACCCTCCAATCGCAGGATCAGCCCCTTGCCCAGGCCTGACGCCTCTAACAGAGGCGTCATGCCTGGGCAGGGGACCCTCATTTCCCCCCATCACTGGTTCTGCCCCCAGCCCAGGCCTGATGCCTCGGCCAGAGGTGTCAGGCTTGGACAGGGGACCCCCATCTCCCCCTGATCACTGGCTCCGGCCCCCCCCCCAGGCCTGAGGCCTCTGGCCCAGGAATCATGCCTGGGCAGGGGACCCCCATCTCCCTCTGATAGCTTGCTCCACCCCCTGCCCAAGCCTGACGCCTCTGACCCAGGCTTCAGGCTTGGGCAAGGGGACCATCATATCCCCCCAATCCCCGGTTCAGCCCCCCACCCAGGCCTGATGCCTCGGCCAGAGGAGTTGACCCCCATCACCCTCCAATCGCAGGATTGGCCCCTTGCCCAGGCCTGATGCCTCTGGCTGAGGCGTCCGGCCCGGGCAGCGGGGACCCGCAGCTGCAGCGGCCCCGCGATCGTGGGCTTCGCTTTAGACCCAGGCAAGGGACCCCTAGCTCCCGGGACTGCCGGCTTCGACCGTGCCCAGCTCCCATCGCTGGCTCCACCCCTACTTCCTGCTATCACTGGCCAGGGCGGCAAAGGCGCCTGATTCTCCGATCATGGCTGGGGGGCAGGGCAAAGGCGGCCCCAGGGCCGCCTTTGCCCTGCCCCCCAGCTCTTAGCTCCCCCCTGGGTTTCCGATCACTGTCAGTGGCAGGGGGCTTCTTCTGCTTTCCCTTTCGCCTCCCTGCATTGTGCCTACATATGCAAATTAACTGCCATCTTGTTGGCAGTTAACTGCCAATCTTAGTTGGCAGTTAATTTGCATATAGCCCTGATTAGCCAATGAAAAGGGTTTCGTCGTACGCCAATTACCATTTTTCTCCTTTATTAGATAGGATGGTTTCCCATGTTATTTTTAAATCCTTTATCCATTTTGAGTTTATTTTTGTGTATGGTGTAAGTTGGTGGTCTAGTTTCATTTTTTTGCATATATCTATCCAATTTTCCCAACACCATTTATTGAAGAGCCTGTCTTGACTCCATTGTATGTTCTTGCCTCCTTTGTCAAATATTAATTCAGCATAGTGGTTAGGGTCGATTTCTGAGTTCTCTATTCTATTCCATTGGTCTATATGTCTGTTCTTGTGCCAGTACCAGGCAGTTTTGAGAACAGTGGCTTTGTAATATAGCTTGATATCTGGTACTGAGTTCCCTCCCACTTTGTTCTTCTTTGTATGGATTGCTGCAACTATTCCGGGTCTTTTTTATTCCAGGTGAATTTTTGGAGAGTTCATTCTAGATATGTGAAATATGCCATTGGTATTTTAGTGGGGAGTGAATTGGATCTATAGATTACTTTGGGTAGTATGGACATTTTAATGATGTTGATTCTACCAATCCATGAACACGGTATGTTCTTCCATCTGTCTTCCTCTATCTCTTTTTTCAACATACTGTAGTTTTCTGAGTAGAGGTCTTTTACCTTCTTAGTTAAGTTTATACCTAGGTATCTTAATTTTTTTGTGTGCAATGGTAAATGGGATTTTTTAAAATCTCTCTTTCTGTAAGTTCACTATTGGTGTATAAAAATGCCATAGATTTCTTGGCATTAATTTTGTATCCTGCTACATTGCTGAATTATTTTATTAAGTCTAATAATTCTTTGATGGAGTCCTTAGGGTTTTTTATGTATAGTATCATGTCATCTGTGAATAATGACAATTTTACTTCTTCTTTTCCAATTTGGGTGCAATTTATTTCTTCTTGTCTGATCGCTGTGGCTAGCACTTCCAGTACTATGTTAAAAGGGAGTGGTGAAAGCAGGCATCCCTGTCTTGTTCCTGTTCTTAGGTGAAATGGTTTTAGTTTTTGTCCATTGAGTATGATGTTGGCTGTAGGTTTGTCATATAAGCTTTGAGTATGTTGAGGTATGATCCTTCTATTCCCACTTTACTGAGCGTTTGTTGTTTTTTTTTTAATCAGAAAAGGTTGTTGCACTTTGTCAAATGCCTTTTCTGCATCAATTGGTATGATTATGTGATTTTTGTCTTTCAACTTGTTTATGTGATGTATCACGTTTATTGATTTGTGGATATTGTACCAGCCTTGCATCCCTGGAATAAATCCCACTTGGTCATGGTGTAGGATCTTTCTAATGTAATGCTGAATTTGATTTGCTAGAATTTTGTTGAGGATTTTAGCATCTATGTTCATCAGGGATATTGGCCTGTAATTATCTTTCTCTGTGGTGCCTTTATCTGGTTTTGGGATTAGGGCAATGCTGGCTTCATAGGAAGAGCTTGGAAGTGTGCCTTCCTCTTGAATTTTTTTGGAATAGTCTGAGAGGGATTGGTTTTAGTTCTTCTTTGAATGTTCGGTAAAACTCCCCTGTGAAGCCATCTGGTATCGGACTTTTGTTTGTTGGAAGCTTTTTGATTACTATTACAATTTCATCTGTAGTTATCGGCCTATTCAGGTTTTTTGATTCTTCCTGATTGAGTTTTGGAAGCTTGTATTTTTCTAGGAATGTGTCCATTTCTCCCAGTTTGTTGGAGCGGAGTTATTTATAGTATTTATTTTACAATACTTCATATATCTATGGGGTCAGTTGTTACTTCACCTCTTTCATTTCTGATTTTGTTTATTTGGATCCTCTCACTTTGTTTCTTGGTGAGCCTGGCTAGAGGTTCGTCAACCTTGTTTATCCTTTCAAAGTACCAGCTCTTGGTTTCATTAATCTTTTGTATTTTTTCTGTCTGTATGTCATTTATTTCTGCCCTGATCTTTATTATCTCCTTCCTTCTGGTTACTGTGGGCTTTTCTTGTTGCTCTTCTTCTAATTATTTAAGTTGCAAGGTTAGATAATTTATTAGCCTTTTTTCTTATTTTGGGGGGGTAGGCCTGTAGAGCTATGAACTTCCCTCTCAGGACTTCTTTCATTGTGCCTCATAGATTTTGGATTGTTGTGTTTTCATTGTCATTTGTTTCCAGCATGCTTTTTATTTGTTATTTGGTAACCCAATAATTGTTTAATAGCATGCTATTTAGCCTCCAATTGTTTGATTTTTTTCATTGTCTTTATTGTATTTGATTTCTAGTTTTATGCCATTGTGATCTGAGAAGATGCTTCTAATGATTTCTATCTTCTTGAATTTGAAGAAACTTTGCCTGTGTCCTAATATGTGGTCTATCTTTGAAAATGTCCCATGTGTATTTGAGAAGAATGTATATTCTGTAACTTTGGGGTGAAATGTTCTGAAGATGTCAATTAAGTCCATCTGATCTAGTGAGTCATTTAGGATTGCTGTTTCTTGGCTGATTATTTGTTTAGAGGATTTATCCAGTGGTGTCAGTGGGGTATTAAAGTCCCCTACTATGATTGTTTTGCTATTGATATCTTCCAGAAATTGTTTTATGTATTTGGGTGCTCATATATTGGGTGCATATATGTTGCAGGAGTTATATCCTCTTTTTGAATTGCTCCTTTTAGTTTTATGTAGTGGCCTTCCTTATCACTTGTTATGGCTTTTACTTTGAGGTCTATTTTATCAGATATAAGTATTTCAACCCCAGCTTTCTTTCTCATTTCCATTTGCATGAAAAAAAAATTTCCATCACTTCACTCTCACCCTGTGTGAATCCTTTGTTCTGAGGTGGGTCTCTTGCAGACAGCAAATATATGGGTCATGTTTTCTTATCCATTCAGCCACCCTATGTCTTTTGATTGGAGCATTTAATCCATTTATGTTTAATGTTATTATTGATAAATACTTGTTTGTCATCATTTTTATTCTTAACTAGAGGCCCGGTGCATGAAAATTCATGCACTGGCGGGGGTGGGGGGGCGGTGGGTCCCTCAGCCCGGCCTGCCCCCTCTCACAGTCCAGGAGCCCTCAGGGGTGGGAGATGTTCTGGTGATCAGGGGAAGGCGATTCCCCATCACACCTCTGCTGCTGCTACTGCTGGACATGCAAGCCTCGGCCTGCCCTAGCTACCTGAACCTCAGGCGGCCCTGGGTGGCTGGGCTTCCGCCATCCAAGGCTTGCCTGTGCTTCTGGCCAGCCCTGGGAGGCTGGGGGGATGAGGGGCTGGGGGTTTCCAGAGGCAGGCCCATGGAGTGGGCCCAGCCTTGCTGCTCTTCTGCCACCCGGACAGGGCTGAGGGGACTGGGCGCTGCCATCTTGTGGCTGTGGGCACTGCCATCTTTGAGGGTGGGGCAGTCAATTAGCATATTCCCTCCTAATTGGCTGTGTGTGCCACCATCTTTGCAACAGTGTGAGGTTCAATTAGCATATTCCTTCTTTATTAGGATGTTTGTATTTCCTTTTGCCTTTCTGTTTCTTCTTTTACAGCAGTCCTGTTAGCATTTCTTGTGTTGCTGGCTTTGTGGTAATAAACTCTCTTAGCCCTTTTTTGTCTGTGAAGATCCTGATTCCACCTTTAATTTTGAATGATAGTCTGGCTGGGTATAGTATTCTTGGGTTCAGTCCCTTGCTTTGCATCACTTTATATTTTATTCCATTCCCTTCTGGCCTCATGTGTTTCTGTTGAGAAATCAATTGATTTTCTAATGGGAGATTCCTTGTAGATAACTTCCTGTCTCTCTCTGGCAGCCTTTAAGATTCTTACTTTGTCATTGATGTTTGCCAATTTAATTATAAAGTGTCTTGGTGTTGGTCTTTTTGGGTTCATCTTGTTTGGGACTCCATGTGCTTCTTGGACTTTTGTGGGGTTTTTCTTGCTAATATCAGGGAAGTTTTCTGTCATTATTTCTTCAAGCAGGTTTTCTATTCCTTGCTGCACGTCCTCTCCTTCTGGGACCCCTATTATGTGGATGTTGTTTCATTTTGTGTTGTCCCAAAGCTCCCTTAGGCTTACCTCTTGCTTTTTATGTTTTCTTTCCAGTTGCTGCTCTGTTTGTGTTTTTTCCTATCTTGTCTTCTAATTTTCTGAAGCAGTCCTCAGCTTCTTCTAGTCTACTGTTTAAGCCTTTCCATTGTCATCCAGCCATTTGAGCATCATTATAACCATTACTCTGAATTATTTCTCTGACATATTACTTGTCCCCAGTTTATTTAACTCCCTTTGTGGTGATTCCTCTTTTTCTTTCCTTTGGGGATTGTTTTTTTGTCTCCCCATGTTTTGTTGTAACGTTTTAATTGTTACTGTGTCCTAGATCCAACTGCTTTGCTACCCAGGTTCTTTTGGGGGTGTTGCTACTGGTGTGATCTCTCAGTTCTCCTGTGATTGGTGATCTAGTGGAGCTCCCTACTTGAGCTATTTGGTTTTTTTCTTTACGTAGTTGGATCTTTAATGTTAGTTTCTTATTCGTGGATGAAGTCTCATCATGGGTTGGCAATGTGACTCTCCCACGGCTTCTTTGTACAAGCTGTTTTGGATGTGATTGTGGTTCTGGCTCTTGTGGAAAAGGTTGTCTGAGGTCTCACTGGTATGTGCTCACTATGTTTCCTAGAGTCCATGGCCTGGTAGTAAGGAGTCTTGGATCCTGAGGCTCAGGTACTGTTACTTTGGCTGGTGTGGTGTGATTCTTGCTGGATTAGCATCACCCTGAAACTCACTACGAGGGTCCCTGACCCCATGACAGTGGGGGCGGGTGTCTCGTACTCTGTGGTTGAGGCAGTGGGACTCTGGCCAAAGTTATTTCCTTCTCTGAATCACAAGGGGTTTCAGGATTCAGCAGCTGGGAGGGTAAAAATCTCAAGGTCTGTGGCTGAAACAATGTGACCTTGTCCAGGGAGGCAAGTCCTCAGTAACTCACTGGTAGGTAGCCGGGAGGGGGATGTCATGGATCCTACTAAGGGAGCCGTGCGTCCTTGGTTGGAGAGGCACACACCCAGCGGCAGCACACAGAGGGGCCCAGGAGCCGTCTGCAAGGTGTGTGCGCTCATGGGGCCCACATGCTGGATCGGCGTAATTATGGTGTGCCACCGGCCCCATGGAGGGAGAAGTCCCAGTTTCTGCTTCAGGGGATGTTCACCCTTGATTGGATACATACAACCAATGGCTTCTTACAGAGGTGCCCAGGAGCCTTCTGCTGGGGCAGTGGGCTCAGGGGAGCCCTTATACTGGAGCAGCACTACTGTAGAGACTGGATGCCAGCAGCCGGGGTTGTGCCTTGTGGTGGCTCAGAGAAGCACCCAGGGGCCGCTTGCTGGGGCATCGGGCTCAGGGGGCTTTTGCACTGGATCGGTGTAACTGCAGTGACCAGAGGTCAGTTGCTGAGGAGGGGGAATTCCGAGTTTCTACTGCCGGGGCTGTGTGTCCTTGTTTGGATATGAGCCCGCCTAGCAGGAACTCACAAAGGCACCCAAGAGCTGCCTTTGGGGCCTTGGGCTCAGGAGGCCTGTGCTCTGGAAAAGCGTGACTGTGGTGTCCAGAGGTCGGCAGCTGTGGAGTGGGAAGACTCAGTTTTTGCTGCTGTTTCCATGGTTGGATTCTCGCGCACTCAGTGGCGGCTCAGGCCCCCAGAAGTACCCTGTGGCCGTTCGCCAGGGTGGTGCATTCAGAGAGGCCCTTGCATTGAAGCTGCATGACTGAGGTGTTTGTGGGCAGGCAGCCGGGAGTGGTGGAAGTTTGAAATTCTACTGCTGGAGGCCTTGTGCCCTTGGTTGAGTTCCTGCGCTCTCAGTGGCGGCTTGCATAGTCCCCTGCGGTGGGTTTGCTAGGGCAGTGCACTGATGCACTCAGAGGGGCCCTGGCACTGAAGCTGTGTGACCGAGGTATCTGTGAGCAGGTATCCAGGAAGGGGGAATTCAGAATTTCTACTGCTGGGGCAGTGTGTCCTTGTTTGTATAAGAGCATGCCCAGCAGGGGCTCACAGCGGCACCCAAGAGTGGCCTGTGGAGTGGTGGGCTCAGGAGGCCTGCGTGCTGGAAAAGCCCAAGTGTGGTGTCCGGAAGTCTGAAGCTGGGGAGGGGGAAAGTCGCACTTACTGCTGCAGGAGCCATGCACCCTTGGAGGTGAAGGTCCTAGGGTCTGCAGGTCTGTGGGTGGGGCAGCAGGATTTTGGCTGGAATGGCTGCAGGGTTGTGGGCAGTGTCCAAGGCCTGTCTGGGTGGTGGTGCTGATGAGTTCCTAGAAGAGGCCGCTCTCCCCTTCAAGATGGCGTGGGCTCCGTGCTTGAGACCCACAGCCTGGGGAGTGTCCGCAGCAGTGGTAGGTGCTCCCTGTCCAGGAGAGTCTGGTTTGCCAGCCCCTGCTACTCCTGTGAGATTTAACTGTCCCTCACTCACTCACACACATACCACACACATCCACACACTCTCCTTTCACCCCCTCACTCACTCACATCTTCTCCATCACCTCGGTCCTGCCAGCCACCATCTTCTTCCCCTCAGATCATTGCTATGTTAATCAGAGCAGTTTTAGCAGAGCAGAGAATATAGGAGGCAATTTGAAGAATGAATGAAAAGATGAAGTAGAGACAAGGTGAATAGATGACTACTCTTCCAAGACATTTGGCAATGAAAGGAAGAATGATCTCATGTACTTTTGGCAGTTTGACCAAGGATCTACAACAAAGCCCCTCTGCACTTTCCCATACTTGAAGGTCACCTAAGCTGTGTATCGTCAAAGGACATGCCAGGTTCTAATATTTTAAACCTGTATTTTAAGATCTTGGTAGTTTGAGAATTTTTCATTCAGATTCCAGACCCATGCTTCCTTCCACCCTTATTCTGCCACATTTTCAGCCCTTTCTATCTACACACAGAGCAGACAAATCTTTATAGTGGAATTAATCTAGAATAAAGCTATCCCTCTTGAGGGACCCTCTGCTTCCTGTATAATGTTCATACTGTTCATTTGAGAGAGCGCCTTCCTTTAGAAGCCCTATGTTGTGAAAAAGGATTGTTGATAGAATGCTAGGTATTAAAAAGACTTGCATTTTTAAAAATAGCCCAGAGTATTTTTGACATTTCTAAATCCTTGGCATGTCTGCTCCTCACCAAGCCCAAAGCTCAGGAATGTTTTGACAGGTTAAGAAAATGCTAGGGTGTCATTATATTCATCTTCCTGGATGATGAGGCATTGGATCTTGCTGTAGCATTCAAGGGCCATTATGTGGTTTGTATGTTAAATCGATACCTTATAAAACTCCTGCATAACTGTTGGCTTATTATTTAAAGCAAAGGCAGAACAAATCAATCCCATAAGTGTCAAGGACATTCTTGACAAAGGGCCGAATAGAATGGGCAGGCTCAGTGCCATGAAAAATTCCAGTGAGATGGAAAGTTGTGCATTGTGCTTATGGATTCCTTCCAGATCAGCAGGAGCACTCCAGCCTGCTCATATTTGCTCGTTGGGCTTTCCTAGACTGAAAGCAAGGGCAGGCCAGCTAGTGCTTTAGGGATACATCTTGGGAACGAGGAAAGTTTCTTTGATGTCAAAATAACACTTTAACATTAAAAAGCATTTCTCTATAGTAAGGCTGAGGAACCCCAAAAGTACCCACAAAGTTTTAAGTCAATAGGTAAATAGGATGAAGCAAGATGTTAGACTGTTGAGCAACTCAATTGATAAGTCTTATAGCGTGTGGTATTAGTGAGGGAAGTGAGAATAGGCAGGGCAGCCCTGGTATTAAGGGAGACCCAGCTGTAGTCAGTATATTGTTTTTTATGGTATGATGGAACTCACTGAGGAGCTTTTAAAAAATATTGTTACTCAGGACTCACCCCACCCCAGTTAAATCTGAAACCTTGGGGAGAATATTTAGCAACAGTAGTTTTAAAATCTCCCCAGGTGATTCTAGTGTGAAGTTAGGGATAACAACCACTTATCTAGCTCAACATTGTTAATTTAAAAATGGGGAAACTGAGTCTTAAAGAGAGGCGATGTCTTCTTCTAGTTCCTCTGCCTGTTGATAATAGATTTGAGACCAGAACACGTGTTATTAGGTTAGTGATTGAAGAAGAAGAGAGCTTCCAAGTAGAAGCTAATCCTTAGCTTCATCTCAGCTTATATTTTTTTGTGTATAATATTTGACAAAATTTCCCAAAACATCTAATATCATTAAGACATCTAAAACATACTCTATCATTGCACATGATGAGTGCTTGGTCTTCATTCATTCATTGAGTATTTGGAGTGTCTGATATGTGTCAAATCCTGTGCTGCATGCTATGAAGACTATTTGTATAGAATGCTTAAAAGAGGGTCTTGGATCAAGGATCACTGTGCCCGGGAAGCTGAGCAAAGAAGAGGGAGACCGCCATGGGCGAGTTTGATCTGCTGAGAGAATATTTTAGCTTTGTTAATGGAGCTTAGCTCTGTTTCTTGGTCACACATTATAACCCTTTTGAACAGGTAAACAGTGATGTTTAGCACTTGTAGGGATTCTTGCAGAAGTTAGTCATATATGACCAGTGTGGTGGTCATGGTGAGGGGTGCATTAACTAAGAAAGGTCCAAGAGCAGTGTTTCACTATTCCCCAAGAGTTTGGCAGCATTTCTGAGAGAAGGAATGTGGTTTTGGGGAAGTAGTGTATTTTCTTGTAAAAGACATGGGTAGGGAAAATCATATATACTTTGGTTGAATCCCAATTTCCCTCTTATTAGTTGCATGCCTGCGAAACAACTTTCTGAGCCCTATTTTCTTTGTCTAAGATGAGGATAAAAATGTTGACGAATCCCAACTGTCTGCTCCTTACTCTCAGGAGCCTCATCCCTCCTTTGCTTGCAATAAGGAATAAGGTCTAGCTACAGCAGTAGCCTGTCACTGGTCAGGGAAGAAACTACAGGCCTGCCGTAGCCTAAATATTCTCACACATGTGTTTTTGCATTTTCAGTTATACGAATCAACCCTCCTTTCTTTGCCCCCGCTCCCCCCTCCACTTTTTCCTTTTTTTAATCTTCACCTGGGTTTCTATCCAGTACCTACCTCAATATGATATGTATGCTTTCTTGGGAGGCCACACAGTGTTGCTACTTGAAGCCCAATGTAAGTTTGTTTTTCTTCTTTCATGTATTATGTCATTTTAACATGGGTAGTTATTTGGATTTACAGGCTACTTTTTGAGCACCTCTGCATTCCTACCAGGTGATAATCCTTACTCTAAATGTGTTCCCAGTTTCTACAAACCATATTAATACTTCTGTGATATAAATTGTGGAAAGTATCACATGTTTACTTTCAATTTTATCTTGGAGATGCAATTTGATGCTACACTGACCTGTTGTGTCATTGTTATTTGTACTTTGGATTTTATTTTCAAAGCTTATTTTTTTTTAAGATCAAATCTACTTGTTTCTAAAATAAAATTAGAATTTGAACATAGTGGTATATTTTATTATCATTTTTATTCCTAATTATTTTACAATGCAACAGCTAATATCTACTTCATAGGACTGTTGTTAGGATAAATGAAACTAATGGATGTGAAAGTGATGGGCACATAGTAGGTGTTTTACAAGTGCTGGTTTCCACATACTCATTGAGCATTTCTGAAGACAGTCATATTTCATTATATTTTGGAGGGCATTAGAATGTTAAAATAGTTTTCTTATCTATAATAATATTTTCTTCCTATTCTGACCCATGAGGCAGGTAGTTAGCATCATCTCTGTTTTATAAATTAGAAAAATGAAATGATAGAATGTGCCTCCTGTTATGTTACCAAGGGAGTTAGCAGAGTAAAGACTAGAACTGAAACCTTAAAAATTCAGACATGGGGCTCATTCTACTTCCTTTTATTACAAGTCAGATTCCTGCAGTTGTTATGACAGACAGCACTAATCTCATTAGTTAGTGCAAAAAAATAAAAATTAATTGGAAGCTGACCATTTTTATTAGTATAAGGTTAACAGTAGCCAAGGTGCACTGGAACAAAGAGAGAGCTTTTATCTGAGGCAGAATTAATGAGATCCTTCTTGAATTACAAATAAAGCAAGCAAAAGCTCAGTATATATTCACCTATATCACAAGACTACCACAAGCCTGGGTCTCCAGGACAACAGATTAAAGAGAGACCTACTACCATCATCCTTCTTCCTTCCCTATGCGCATTAACATCCTTCCAAGGCAATTCCTCAAGCTATCTATAAATAAAGAATATAAAAGTTTTGGCCCAGTCTTTCTCATAGGTTGAGGCAGCTCAAGTTAACCCTGTTATGGATTGTTTAGTCTCCCTTTCTTTTCACTCCCCACTCAGTAGCTGACTCATCATATGACCTTGAACGGAGGCTTTTGTTCTAAAGTCAGCATTTGAAGCATGAGGCTAAGAATACAGACCTGCTCCCGGGCTGCTCAGGTGGACTAGATAATTTCTGCTTTTCAAACATAAAGGATTTTCTAGTGAGTCCCGTGGGGCTGAGGATCCCCTGAGGTGATGTGACAGGGGGCTGGCCCATAATGCCCACAGTCTGTGTCTGCTGTCGCTGTCCGAGTCTAGGCTGCCTGCCAAGTGCTATTTTGAAACAGCTCAAGTTGTCTGTCTTTTGAAGGTCATGGACGTTCTGCTCCATGGGAATGCATGTGGCAGAATAGACTGAGAGAAACCTCAGTGTCACTACTAGAGCTTTAAGCAAGTTATTATGGTCTACATTCAGGGCCAAACCCAGTACCTAGTATATGGTAGCTTTGATATTGTGGATGAGATTCACATGGTAAGGCATAGGAAACAACACATCTGAATAGGTTCCAGCTACAGTCCTAGGCAGGGGTGGGCAAACTTTTTGACTCGAGGGCCACAATGGGTTCTTAAACTGGACCAGAGGGCCAGAACAAAAGCATGGATGGAGTGTTTGTGTGAACTAATATAAATTCAAAGTAAACATCATTACATAAAAGGGTACGGTCTTTTTTTTTTTTTTAGTTTTATTCATTTCAAACGGGCCGGATCCGGCCCGCGGGCCATAGTTTGCTCACGACTGTCCTAGAGTAAAGGCTCTTGGCTGTGCCACACATTATTAGTTTTTGGATCTTGTGTAGGTCTCAGATCAGGGTCTGAAGCAGTCAAAGCAAGGGGTAGTGGCTATTTACCAACTCGTATGGGAATATTTACTATTGTTTAAAAAGACGTGCCTTGCTGATCATTCTGGCCAAAAAATCAGCCTTGTGCTTTTCTTTTTAAATATATTTTTATTGATTTTAGAGAGGAAGAGAAAGGGAGAGATAGAAACATCAATGATGAGAGAGAATCATTGATTGGCTGCCTCCTGCACACTCCCCACTGGGGATCGAGTCCACAACACGGGCATGTGCCCTTGACCAGAATAGAACCTCTGACCTTTCAGTTTGCAGGCCAATGCTCTATCCACTGAGCCAAACTGGCTAGGGCCAGCCTTATGCTTTTTATTAAATGAATGGATCATATCATTTAGAATTCTTTACATTACAACTTGATTCAATGAGGCATCCCTGCTGGTATTGGCCTTTCTATATACACATCTCTTCAGTAGTGCAATTGTTGGGTAAAATATCCACTTCTAATGAGTCCTCTGGGGCTGATAATCCCCTGAGGTAATTTGATAGGCACCTGACTCATCATGCCAGGTATGGGTATTAAGGGTAGGCTCATTTTAAAACATTGGTAAGGAAGGCAAGTTTTTAGATGACCTAGAGGAAAAAATGCAATACCTATTTAGCAACCTCACTTTGCTTCAGGTAGTGTCAGTTTAAAAATAAAAAGGACAGAGGTACAAAGGACAAAACAAAAAACATGGGCAAAATACACAGCCCATTATGGATGCACAATGACCTGTGAATGAATTCTTAGCAACATTAATAGGTTATTTAGGAATTAAACTCATTGCTTCCATCCCCTAAACCAGCCAAGGCAACTCCTCTGTCTTATGTTTAGGGCAAAGTAGGCAGCCATATCCATTGTGTGATGGGAGGTATGTCAAATGTTGCCCTATCTCCAAGTTCCATCTGTACCAGCCTATTACATGCCTAAAAATCATTAGAAATTCATTCCTTGTCAACCAGTCTGCTGTAATTAGAAGGGCCAGGGTTTTAACTCATTATCAGCCATGACCACTTTAATACATTAGTCCCCCAGATGTCTTTTTGGAAAGTAAGCAATAGGGCCCTCAGAAGAGAGACTCAGGATTGAAACTTGGGATAGAAGGGAGGAGGTAGAGAAAGTTCTAGAGAATGTAGAGGCATCCTGAGCAGTCTGGATTGAGTACAGCCATGGGGAGCTCTAAGCTGCCAGGGAAAAGAAGAACATGGTAGCAGTGTGGAGAGACAGAGCTATGAAAAGGAAGGAGAAGGAAACCAAAACACAAGATTGGTCCATTTGCCAGGACTGCTCAGGTAAGTCCACTTGCAACAAGCAATCTGAGATCACAGCATCCTTTGTCTGGGGAAATCTCATTATTAGACAGTAATGCTCATTGGAATCAGCATTACTAGATGCTTTCTTAGTACTCCAGAATTCTGAATTCTGTACTAGATGTTTTTATTCTGAGGAACACAGTCAATAATATTGTAATAACTATGTATGGTGCCAGGTGGGTACTTGAAATATCAGGGGTATCACTTTGTAAAGTGTATGATTGTCCAACCACTATGCTGTATACCTGAAATGAAAACAAAATAATATTGAATGTAAACTGTAATTCAAAAATAAAATGAGAAAAAAACAAATAAAAACACAGCTGTAAATCAGCGTAGTATGCTAGGAAGACAGATCCACGCATTACAAGTCAAATGGTGTTCTTAATAGTCTATAGCCTCTAATAAGCTGGATAGCCTAAATGCCAGGGGTTTGTCTTATCCAAGTCATCTTAGAAAAGGCCTCTATTGCCAGTCATCACCTGCTTCCTACCAGCAAAGTCCACTTCCTCCAAACCCACTCACATATGCCAGGCACATAAGCTGATGCCATGGACAGGTCTTCCAGGTTCTACACTGTCTAATTTACAACTTTGGGACAATGTAAGGTTTCAAAAACTTCTAAGTGGGCAATTTTTCATAATACTGTGGGTTACTTTAAAAATATTCTTCATCACAGTTTGATAATAGGGCCAGTTCTCTTCTCCCTCCCCCCCTCAAGCAATGATATCACAAATTAGCAGTTTGTAATTTGTTGGAAATAGTTCAGATGAAGTTCCTTGGGGTATCTTGGTGTTCTGTACTCTATTTGGTTTTAAGTTTTAGACCAAGTGGATATCTGTTGGGCTGTCTTACACTTAAACAGAGGTAGGTGGGTGTTTCTTTACATAGAATTAAATGTGAGTGGGACTCTCTGTCTGAGCCCCACCCACTTTCATTGGAAATCCCTTCACTACATATAATCTTTGGAGTGAAGGTACTCTGTTGCTAATAGACAGCCCTTAATTGCCAATATGAGACTCTAGTGGGGATCACACTAACTCATGAAGAACGATTATTGCATTGGCCCCGATCAGTTATCACAAAGTGACAAGTCAGAGCAGTGCTGAGGGAACAAGACACTGCTTGAAAAGATGGTGGAATATTAGGGAAGTTCTGAGGAAGTTGGGCCTATAAGGGGACGAGGAGACATGAGGGTGGTAGGAAATGCCTGGTTAGCTGGAATCAGCAAGCAGAACTTGGGTGTATTGGGAACAGAGAGGATATGTAAAGTGGGATAAGGACATATCAAGGATAAATCTGGCCTGCTTCCTTCTTTTGCTGGTGCTGAGGACAGGTAGTTTTGTCTTTCTGTTGCTTCTTTCCTTTACCCTCTCCTTCATTATCAGGGTGTTCCAGGTTCTTACAGAGCTTTTTCCTTGGCTGCCTTACGAGAGGCCTGGCTCTGGGGACTGACTGGGCTTTCTCAATTCTCCTGACTCATCCTGCAGACTCATTGTCCTCTCTAGTGACCTTCTGAGGGCCCTGAGCTCAAAGCCTTAACTTTGCTGGCTCAGGGAGGTCTCTGAAGAGGGGAAATTTGCAGCTGACCTATGCTGTGGTATTGTTGGCTTTGCAAGATCTGAACACTACTTGTTTTGCTGGGGGGAGGGGCATTGCAGAAATGTCCATGGTCCTGTCAGCACCTTTTGCCCTTTAACAGCATCAGATAGTCAGTGCTAAAAGGCTATTTGAGGCGTGGAGCAGGTCAACAGGGGCAGGGAGGGAGGGAACATCTGTAATACTTTCAACAATAAACATAAAAAGGCTATTTGAGGAATTGATGTTAGTAATGAAGCAGAGCTATTCAGTGGATTAGAGGCTAAACAGCTGAGGCTTGACCAGAGCTTTAAACCTCTTTTATGCTTTCCTTTGAGATGACTTACATAGTTTAGTCTAAGCATTTATTCAGATATGGCTCCTTAATGTAGTCTCTTCCTACACACATTTCTGGAAGAAAATCAGAGGAAAAATGTTTGTGTAATATAATCCCTTCCCTTATCACATGTTTTTCTATTTAGAAACAACACCGGCACTATTCAAAGAGCCTTCTTAAATTACGTTATGCCTTCTCCTCAGTGGTGTGGAGGGGCTTGGCATAGGGTTAAATGGAAGGTGCTCCCTGTCCAAGTAAGTCTGTGTACTTCATCCTCTAGGGCCTAGAGTGTAGGCCACCCACTTGACCCCTGCTGCTGCCCCCTCCATCTCTGAGAGGTGCCAACCTTGTCAATCCTGAAAGTCCCTATAGATCGCTAGATATGGGAAGAGAGCAAGCAGAGAGAGGTACTGCAGCAGCTGCCTGTGGTTTGTCCCACTGACCAAAGAATATGTAGTTTATCACTGGTTCAAAATAAACATTTCAGAAAAATCTAAAAAAAAAGGATTGCTAAAAGGAAGAAGAAATACTAGGAAAGCCATATTCCAATTAGTTTGACCACTGATTTTCATGCAACTCTGGTGAAATCAATGTTTTAAAAAATTAATAATGGCCCTGGCTGGTTTGCTCAGTGGGTAGAGCTTCGACTTGCGGACTGAAGGGTCCCAGGCTTGATTCTGGTCAAGGGCACATGCTTGGGTTGCGGGCTCTCAATCCCTAGTAGGGGGTGTGCAGAAGGCAGCCAATTAATAATTCTTTCTCATCATTGATGTTTCTATCTCTCTCCCCTTTCCCTTCCTCTCTGAAATCAATAAAATATATGTAAAAATTAGTAATGGCGAGAATCTCCAACTTTCTTAATGATTGTGGAAGTAGGGCTGGCTGTAGACCTGACACTCACTTATTTTGGTCTCATGTAAGCTTTTCCATCATAGAGAAAAATGAATCAGAATGAGAAAAGAATGATGTGAGTGAATGTGGTATTTATCTGTTTGCTTGGTGCTAAGTTTTGATTATTTTAATGTGCTCTAGAGGTTTGCTTTCATCACTTTTTTTTTCTCCTGGAGGGCAGGGGTCACCTCTGCTTTACTGGCTTTGTCCTATATGTAGTACAGGACCAGACACAAAGCACAAAGTAGCCTGAGACTGGGTTTGTGTTGGCTGTTGGAACTGAGCCCTGGAACTGCAGCCCTGGGTTAGGTCAGTGCTTGGCTTTTTCTGGGTAGATAAAAATGACATTGGGTGTCCTTGGACTTATTGATTTAACTCAGACATAATGTGTTTTGCATTAGTTTGGCTTGCCTCTATGACCAGCTGCACTCCTGTTTCTGGCCCCCAGTAAAAGATTTCCCATTTTATGCCACACTAGGCACACTAAGTATTTTCACTATTATACCATGAACAACTTGAGGGCAGGACTTGCCTTTTTATTTCTGTTTTTATCCAACACATTGTGATTCCTAGTTAACCGAATTGAATTGAATGGGTTCTTCAGTACCTTGCACTTGACCTTGTATTGCTGACATGGGGATTCATTAAAGAAAACTACCCTTGGAAGAGAGTAGCTACTCCAAAACCAATAGCAAAATTTTCTGTCCTACCTGCACTAATTATGCTAACATTACAGTGCTTTACCAGAGGAAGAAAGGAGGGGGAAAACAGAAGAAAGAAACTAACATTTTAAAAAATGAAGATGGATTTTATTTTTAAATTAAATTTATTGGGATGACATTGGTTAATAAAATTGTATAGGTTTCAAGTGTACAATTCTATAATACATCATCTGTATATTGTATTATGTATTCACCAACCCAAGTCAAGTCTCCTTCCATTATCATTTACTGGAGGCCCAGTGCACGAAATTCGTGCACTTGGGGGTGGAGGGTCTCTCAGCCTGACCTGCCCCCTCTCACAGTCTGGGAGCCCTCAAGGGATGTCTGACTGCTGTGGAGGTGGGAGAGGCTCCCATCACCACCACTGCGCTCGCCAGCCATGAGCTGGCTCAGGGCTTCTGGCTGAGTGGCACTCCCCCTGTGGGAGTGCACTGACCACCAGGGGGCAGCTCCAGCATTGAGCCTCTGCTCCCTGGTGGCCAGTGTGCATCATAGGGACCCGTCATTCCACTGTTCAGGTGATTTGTATATTAGCTTTTTATTATATAGGATTCCCCCTATACCTTCTTCTACCTCCCGCCACCCGCCCCTTTCCCTCTGGTAATCACCATATTGTTGTCTGTGCTTATGAATTTTTTTTTTGCTTTGTCCCTTCACCTTTTTCACCCAGCCCCCCCCCCCAACCCCCATCCCCTCCAACAGCTGTCAGTCTGTTCTCTATCTGTGAGTCTGTTTCTATACTGTTTATAAGTTCATTTTGTTCATTAGAGTCTACATATGAGTGAAATCATGTGGTACTTGTTTTTCTCTGACTGGCTTATTTCACTTAGCATAATGTTCTCCAGGTCCATCCATGCTGTTGCAAAGGGAAAGATTTTCTTCTTTATTAATTCTTTTTTATTATTGACAGTATTACAGATGTCCTCCATTTTCCCTGCCTTTTACCCGCTCCCCCCAACCCCTGCCCCACCTCAGGCCTTCCTTACACTATTGTCTGTGTCCATGGGCTATGCATATATGCATATAAGTTCTCTGGCTAATCTCTTCTTGTCCCCTCCGTCCCCATCCCCACTGAGATCTGTTATTCTGTTCCATGTATCCATACCTCTGGAACTATTTTATTCGTCGGTTTATTTTGTAATATTTTCTTCTTTTTTATGGCTGAACAGTATTTTGTGTAAATGTACCACAGCCTTTTTATCCATTCATCTGCTGATGGGCACTTGGGCTGCTTCCAAATATTGGCTATTGCAAATAGTGATACAATGAACATAAGGGTGCATATGTTCTTTCAAATTAGTGTTTTGGATTTCTTCAGATATATTCCTATTTTTAATTTTTTGAGGTAACTCCATCCTGCTTTCTACAGTGGGTTCACTAATCTGCATCCCTACCAACAGTGCACAAGGGTTCCCTTTTTCTCCACTTCTTCACCAACACTTGTTTGTTGATTTATTGATGATAGCCATTCTGATCAGTCTGAGGTGATATCTCATTGTGGTTTATATTTATGTTTCTCTGATGATTAGTGATGTTGAGAATCTTTTCATATGTTTGTTGGCCACCTGTATGTCCTCTTTGGAGAAGTGTCTATTCAGGTCTTTTGTCCATTTTTTAATTGGATTGTTTTTTGGTGTTGAGTTTTATAAGTTCTTTGTAAATTTTAGATATTAACTCCTTATCAGATATATCATTGGCAAACATGTTCTCCTATTAAGTGGGTTGTCTTTTCATTTTGTTGGTGGTTTCCTTTGCTATGCAAAAACTTTTTAGTTTGATGTAGTCCCATTTGTTTATTTTTTTTCTTTTGTTCCCCTTGTTCAAGGCAATATATCAGAAAAAATATTGCTACAAGAAATGTCTGAGATTTTACTGCCTACATTTTCTTCTAGGATTTTTATGTTTCAAGTGTAACATTTAAGTGTTTAATCCATTTTCAATTCATTCCTGTCTATGGTGTAAGAAGGTGGTCTAGCTTCATTTTTTTTGCATGTATCTGTTCAATTTTCCAAACACCATTTATTGAATAGACAATCTTTACCCAATTGTATGTTTTTGCCTACTTTGTCAAATATTAATTTACTACAAAGGTTTAGGTTTATTAGAATCAGACATTTTAAAAAGTTATAGAATTTACTGGAGTGACATTAGTTAATAAAATTATACAGGTTTCAGGTGTACAATTCTATAACACATCATCTATATTGCATTGCGTATTCACCACCCAAAGTCGAGTCTTCTTCTGTCACCATGTATGCCCCTATACTTTCTTCTGTCTCCCTATATCCCTTTTCTCTCTGGTAATCACCACACTGTTGTCTGTGTCTATGAGCATTTCTTTTCTTTTTTAAAAAATATATTTTATTGACTTCAGAGAAGAAGGGGGAGAGAGAGAGAGAGAGAGAGAGAGAGAGAGAGAGAGAGAGAAACATCAATGATGGAAGAGAATCATTGATTGGCTGCATCCTACACCCCCTCTACTGGAGATGGAGCCTGCAACCCGGGCATGTGCCCTTGTCCAGAATTGGGATCCTTCAGTCCACAGGCAATGCTCTATCCACTGAGCAAAACTGGCCAGGGCTTTTTAAAAAATCCCTTCACCTTTTCACCCAGTCCCCAACCCATAATCCATTCTGATAGCTGTCAGTATGTTCTCTGTGTTTATGAGTCTAAGAAACTAACATTTAAAAAAATCATGTAAATAGGATTCTTGCAAGGTTGTTGTTGTTTTTTAATCCTTTCCCAAGGATATGTTTATTGATTTGAGAGAGAGGAAAGGAGAAAGCTAGATAGAGGGAAACACTGATGTGAAAGAGAAATATCAATCAGTTGCCTCACATATGCCCTGACTGGGGATCAAACCTGCAACCTAGGCATGTGCTCTGATCAGGAATTGAACCTGCCATTTTTCAGTGTATAGCATGATGCTCCAACCAACTGAGCAACACTGGCCAGGGAAGAAACTAACATTTTTAATTTTCTTGTTTGTATCAGAAAATTTATATGTCCTGCCTTGTTCAGTTCTTACAATGGCTCTTTTAGGTAAGGATAATCATTCTCATCTTAAAGATCAGGAAGCTGAGTGAGAGAAGTAAAAATCCTATAGCCTAACAAGTGGTAGAGCAAATATACCAACCTATGTTCTCCTAGTATATCGTGAAATAGCAGCAGAATTTTGGGGAACCTTTACTTGGGCTTGTTCTATGCATGTTTTCTGGACTCCAGTTACTTAAGGACAAGCATTTCCACTTGTAAACAGCCCAGTTTTTTCTGACTGGTCAATGGTGAAATGTCAAGCGTCAAAATGCAGTCATCTCATAGTTTCCATCTTTGGAAATTGTTTAATTTTCATTCATCCTTGTCAGTGTAACTATAAGGATTCCCCTCAGTTGTCACCTTCGGAACAACCACTGATTCTTTTGGTATAGTCAAGAGCATTGTACCTAAGAGTTATCTAAGAATGCAGATTCCCTATTACCTCTCCCTCCCCAACAATGGATTCTATAGGTCTGTGACTTTGCATTTTGACAACACTGACAACACTTTCAGAAACACTGGTGCATAACAGGACATCCTCAAAGTGTGCATCAAATCTTCCTCAATCAAGTGGTATATGATCAAATAGGTTTTGGTAACTCTAAGCCAGGGGTCCTCAAACTACGGCCCGTGGGCCACATGCAAATACAAATATTGTATTTGTTCCCATTTTGGTTTTTTTTACTTCAAAATAAGATATGTGCAGTGTGCATAGGAATTTGTTCATAGTTTTTTTTTTCTTAACTATAGTCCGGCCCTCCAACGGTCTGAGGGACAGTGAACTGGCCCCCTGTTTAAAAAGTTTGAGGACCCTTGCTCTAAGCTAACAGAAAGAAATTGAGTTATTTTCTGCAAGACCTTCACAGAGCTCTTCATAGGTTCATGTGCATTGTGAATGCTCAAAAAGAAATTACAGAGGCCAAATGATCTCATGATGAAACTTTTTAATCCAGTAGTATTTCATGTCTGTAATAGTGTCTGGTACACAGTAAGCCCTTACTAATTGCTATTTATTACAGAGGCACCTACTCTTGCTTTAGTCTTTATTTCTATTGTGAGAAGAGAAATATAGTTCAAATTCATGATCTATGGTTAAATTTAGGTTAAGATCAGTCTTAAAGTCTGAGTTACAAAATGTTCTTAGGTAAACATTGAACTTTATATAGGAACCTTCAAAGGCTAAAGTAGGACTGCTGAGATGTTTTGCATGGATAAGTTCCAGATCCTATGTCCTGCTACAATAAATAGGTGAAAGAATATGAAGTAACCTTAACCTTATGTTTGCCAGTAAGTGCTTCTTAAGTACCTTAAAAGCACATGTTAAATAGCTTGTTAAAATTAATTACTCAAAAGAGCCTTTCTTTCCTTATATAAGGTGATAATAAATTTAGTTCATCTATGTGTGAACATCCCAAATTTGGAATTGATAAGGCCTAAGAGAGGAGTTTTATTGCTTTGTGATTCTCAAACTATTGTATCTACAAGTGATCTGGGGCACTTGTTAAAATGCACATTCATAGGTCCTGATCTCAAGGATGGGCTTGGGTATTTGCATTTTAAACAATCACTCCAAGTGATTCCTATGAAAAATGCTTCTAGGAATGTTTCTATTTGGAGAGGCTCTTAAGATTTTCAGGCCACTGAGAATAGAAGGACTGGCTTCTTGGACTAAGGGGTAGATCTAATGGCAAGGAAAGTTAATTCATTATCTCAGAGGAAATTGTCCTGCTGAATATGGCTAAGTTTGGGTAATTTTACTTTTTGTGTCTATTTTTTTTCTTTATTTGGCCTGAAATAATTCTGGAGAATGGCTTCAAGCTGTTCCCATTTACTGCTCTGAAAGCTAAAAGTAATCAGAATGCTGTTAACCCTGTGTTTCATAGGATAACAAGCTCTGTGTACAGGAGAAATGGAATTTACTGTTGGCATTGACTTTAGGATTGGCTTTCACCCTAAGGTTTTAGTTCCAAGAAAACAGAATATGGAATTCATTATTAAATTGAATGTATTTTCTCTCTTTTGGTGGTTTGATTTTACTTTATAGTGTAAAGAGCATGACCTTTAGGATTGAACCTATCTAAATTAACATCCCAGCTCTGGTCTTGCTAGTAGCATGACCTTGGGAAAATGTCTTAACTTTTCTGAACTTCTCTTTATCTTAAAATGTATTTAAAAATAGCAATCTCAAAAGATTGATGGGATTATTAAATGAGGTAACATGTAAAATACTTGGCCCCGTTTCTTGCACATAATAGATACTCACTAAGTATTAATGATAATTCATTAGAAACAATTAATGCAATTCTCAATGTGTTTTTCCATGCAGGCCATTTGTCTGAGCAAAAGATCCTGTAGAAACCCCCACTTCTCTAGGCTTCAGTTTCCTTATTTGTAAGATGGGGCTAATCATGGTACCTACATCACAGGTTTGTTGTGAGGATTTAAATGACATAATACTTGTAAAGTTATTTAGCAAATGCCTGGCACAGAATAAAAGGTCAATGTTAGCCGCTATTATTACAGATATTATTGTTACCTATCATACTTCTATTGACGCTGCAAAAACTCCCGAAACTAATTGAACAAATGGTGTTGTTGTTTTAGATAGAAGACTGTTGGAATGATTTGTTTACATAAAAAGTTATAAGTAATTATTAATTTGTGCCAGAAACCTAAATATACCTTTTGGCACAGAACAGCAACTTATTTGTCACTGGCACCATACTGCTTAGAGCTCTTGATAGGTAAACTAACATTTTCTTGAACCTATTTAAGCCTATTTAAGCCTGAAATTGTGGCAATGCAACATAGTAAAAGTGACCTCTAAGGATATCTTAAGTGCCCAAAAGATGATGTTTTTAGAGAAGTGAATATTCTGAGTTTCAAAATGAGATACCACATTATTCCTTTAAGAGCAGAACTTTGGAATTTCTCATTTGAAAATAAAGGAAAGACAGGTTAGTTTGCAATCTCAAGGTAAGACTTTTTTGCTTTTTATGTAATAATTTGGGCACTGCTTACTCACTTTAAAAATAATCTAGGTTGTTTCTTTTTTGAGAGACAGGACTTTCATGGTCCTGTCATTCCATAGGTGGCACCTTTTATTTAAGTACATGAATTCATTCCAGGACAGTGCTGGATCATCAATGAAAGATAACTTTATGTGCAGTATGTTTTTAGTCATAAGTAAATTATATTTTTTCTAACTTTTAAAAATTGATAAACTTTGCATGACATATTTAGTGGTTCTCTAGTAACTTGAATACCCAAGTCTATTAATTTTAAAGTTCCAATCCCTGACAATGCTTGATAACAAAACTATATGATACAATAAAATCAGTCTATCAAGCAGATTTTTTGATAAACACTAAGGTGGCATGTGGTATATGTGTGTGAAAGAGAGAAGAAGGAGGGAGGTGGAGAAGAAGAACAAGAGAGCAGAGTAAGAGTGGCAGCCAGCTGTTATCATATTGTGTGTGGTTTTTTACTTTTTGACAGAGATTTAGGGGCCTCTTGACCCAGTCACTAACTCTTACTACTTTGGGCAAGTCACTGAATTTCTCCTGTTGGAGGAGAGATTATCATATATCATGCCTTGTTGATACACTGACACATTTACATTTCATGGATCAAGAGAACTCCTTTGTGTGCAAGGTCTTACAAATTCAGATATTTTTTGGTTTTTGATGATAAACAAAACCAAACCCAAACCCAAACCTGAGCTGCTTCTTAAATGTGGCTTGCATTGGGAGCAGCTTGAGGACATTTATCATCACTCTTGACTGGCTTCTTTTGCAGGAACAGGCATTTTCTACTTTGTACACTCCAAAGTTTGCTTTTTTTAAAAAAAATGTTTTTATTGATCTTTAGAGAGAGAGGAAGTGACAAGGATAGATAGAAACATTGATAAGAGAATCACTGATCAGCTGCTTCCTGCATGCCCCCTATTGAGGATCAAGCCCACAACCCAAGCATGTTCCCTGACTGGGAATCAAACCAGTGACCTCTTGCTTCATGAGTCTATGCTTGACCACTGAGCAACATCTGCCAGGAAAAAGGTTGCTTTTTTAACACTTTCATTATCAACATGTATTCATTGTATGCTCCTTGGATTCAGGCATTTCACTACTGCTTTTTAATTGGGACAAGAAAACATTTTTATTCAGGATTTGTGGAGATGGTTTTTAAGGCATGGATTGCCAACCTTTTGCCCTGGGGTCTCACTCAGGCAACTCTCTTGAAGGTGTCAAGTATAGCACCTAAAGTGTGTGGGAAGGAAAATTATCAGTAGAAATCCTATATAATAACAAGGGAATATGATAATTGGTCCTAACGGTGTCCGAGTCACGACCAGTCAAAGGTGTGCAGGCACAGGAGCTGGGGGGCAGGGACGGGGGTGGGGACTTGTGCCACCTGGATGTGAGGCTGCCTGCCAAGGCGGCCCCCCAGAGGATGGGGGCAGGGCCTCAGCCAAGAGCTCTCAGCATTCCTGCACTGGTGTCTGAAGGTGCAGAGAGGAAGGGGGAGCACATAGGTAGTTAGGGGGTTTAGGCCAGGAGAGGAGTGCAGTTAGGCAGTTAGGGGGAATCAGGCCCAGCAGGGGAGACCAGTTAGGCAGTTAGGGGGAGCAGGCCAGGAGGGGAGAGTAGTGAGGGCCATTAGGCAGGCAAGCAGGTGAGCACTTTAGGAGCCAGTGGTTCTGGATTCCGAGAGGGATCCCAGATTGGAGAGGGTGCAGGCCAGGCTGAGGGACCCTCCCCTCCCCCCGTGCATGAATTTCGTGCAGTGGGCCACTAGTTGTAGTTGTATTATATATAATATTGTGTCCTCTTGAATGTCTTCAAGAGGGTTCATTACACCCCTACAATCTATTTCTGTGCAATATATGAAGTCAGTATTTGTAGCTCTTTGTTGATGATGTTGAATTCTGCCATTATGATTGGTCATAATGCATTCACTTGTATTAAAAATTTGTCTCATTTTCTAAATATAAAAATTAAATGAAACAAGGTAAATGATTTCTGACCCATATACATTTTTAAAGGCCAATATTATACATAAACAACAGCATATTTTTCTAGAATGTATCTTATATCTATTTTCAAGAAAGGCACAGTGTGGGCTCCAGGCATCTCAAACATATGTATTCTCACATAAATATAAAAAAAACACCAGATTAAATATGAATAATTCAGTAAAAGCCCAGCTTTATGAAGGTTGTATATTCATATCAATTATTGAAACACTAAAGTGGACAGAAGTAGCTATAAAACCTTCAATATTAAAATAATTGCAACGTGTTTAAGTCAAATGAAGGATCTTAGGTATATCTTATTGACATTCAAAGCTTTAGAATGTTAGATATACAAAGTGTTGAAAGTATTACACATGGACTTTGGATATTATCCTGTTTAAACCCTTCATTTTATTGATGAAGAAACTCAAGCTCAAAAGGGAGAAGTGACTTTCCTCATGCCACAAAAGGAATAGGAAGAAAATCAGAGGCAAATCCAGAAAGTGCAATATCAGCAGAAGCTAAGGAAAGAGGGAACTTCAAGAGTGGATAAGACCAGTGTACCATCATAAACAGATTGAGGATGAATAAATAAAATACTGCTCCTGGATTTGGTAAGAAAGAGATCACTGATGAACTTAAAAGAGGAATGATGGTAGATCAGTGGGAATGAAAGCAGACTGTGGGAGAGAAAATGAAGGCAATTCAGATTAAAATAATTGAGGAACTGAGAGGAGGAAGATGACTGAAAATAGCAGATCGAAAGAGTGATTTTTTAAAAAATATGAAGCTTTGAGCATGTTTTGAAAAGGAAAAAAAGGAACCCTGAGATCCAAAGTTAACCATGTTTCTATGATAGAAGACAATTGTGGCATTGATCAGCCCCTCCAAACCAGCACTACCTCCCAAAGGAAAAAATACAACAATACACAACCTCAAACCTAACAGCATTCAAAATAATTGTGTAGAAGGAAGGGCACAAGTCAAAAGTCAAATGATGGAGACATCAAGGATATTTAGCAGTATGAGGAGAGGCCAAGTACCAACTTTCTTGTAATTATCTTTTTTCCAGTATTTTTTCTCATTTTATTTATTTATTTTTAAATTTATCTGTTGTTGAAAGTATTACACATGGACACAGACAACAGTGTGGTATAATTATCTTTGATAAGCATATGGACTCAGTACCTTCTCTTAAATTTAAAACTCATATTGAAACCATGACATTTTATTTGTTAACTTTCTTGACACACTGTAAGTTTGAAATATATATCAATAATATTTTTCAAGAAAGGCGCTGAGTATATTTATTCCTGGTTGAATTCCTATTAACTGGGCTAAGTTGGGTGGGCCTGAAAACATGGCTTCCCTCAAATTATGAACATGAAACACATCTTTTTGTGGTTGTAAGTCTTGACCAAGGTTTAGGTTGGCATCAGCTGTTTAACAATTGATATTCTGGATAGTATTTGAATTAGATTTCCAGTTAGCTTCATGGATGGTTAAGACAGGTGCAAGTATTATTGGTGGCTGCAGACCTGCGCATTAACACCATTCATGCCTGTGAGTTACATCAAAGGCTATTAATCTATGACAACAATGTGAATTTAGGGCTGAAAGTGTATTTAATTTAAGTATGCTGCAATTATACCTTGCAAAATTATCTCATTTAATTCTCAGCAATAGCCATGTGTAGTAGATTTTATTAACCCCATATTACACTTTAGAAAACTGAGATTCAGGGAGGTTCAGAGACTTGTACATGATAATATAGCAGTTAAGTGGCAGAGTTGAGATGTAAACCAAAATCTGACTCCAAATTGTTACACATTCTATTAGGCTACCACTTTAGGAACTCCATCTTTCTTTCCATTTCTGTTCCATATAATTTTTTCCCTATCACTAATTCCATTTCACTCTCTTCAAGAATTCTATATTTGGGCTCTCTTTTCCTATCAAAATCTGCTTTCATGATAGGATCTGCTATGTGAGTCACATACTTCATGATATGAATTTAGACAGTGCCATCTCTTCCAAAGGGATTTGTATCATATATATTCAGTGTAGAATGAAAGTTTGGGCCCTCTGTTAAAGGCAATCTGGGCACCAGTGAGCAGGGAGGAAGAGCTATTTGGGAGCAAGGGTCAGAGAAACCCATCTAAGCACCTGTGATATATAGTCAGGTAAGTAGTACCTCTTTTGCTTATGTATAAAGCTGGCACTGGTCCCTTGCTTAAACTGGGTGTGTCTGGACAATGGGGAACCTAGCCCTGAAGGGAGATGGGAAAATATGACCTTTAAGGTCCTTTCTGTCCCAGAGATTCAATGAGCCTATGATTTGATGACTCAGAGGGGTGAGCGATTATCTAGTAATATTAAGTGGAGAGATCAGGCCAAAAAGAAATCTATTTTCTGACTCCAGTGGTCTGAGTTGGTTGCTCAGAAACACCCCAAAATAGCTCAAACCCTTGCTTCATTTGGTCAAGTCATCATCATCTGAGTATCCTTGTTCCTCTAGGGAGAATCATCGTTTCTTAAAAAGTGTGTGTGTGTGTGTGTGTGTGTGTGTGTGTGTGTGTGTGTGTGTAGGGGAAGGTGGAGGACTAAAATCAGACAATAATTAATTTTGGAAGAGTCCTTATAGCCTATTCAATCTACAAAGGGCCTTCATTTTACAAAGGGCCTGGGACTCAGGAAGGTCATGGTTTATTAGAGACAGAGATGGAGCTGGAATTCAGGACTCCTGGCTTCCAGCCCAGAATTCTATTTAACATACCCTGCTGTCTGCTAATATCCTTTCCTAAACTCTTTTCATTTAGTCCTTAGCAAAACCGGAAAAATACAACCAGCAAAGTGAGGTTTAGCAAGATAAACAACTGTTTTTCCACTCAATCCTTTCCCACTCAGGGTTGTTCTTTTGCACAATTTGATACCCCAGTAAATCGTTAGGCCTGGGATGTATATATATTTAAATAAAATGAATGAACTCTTGTTTGCTCTTCCAGTTGAACTGGCTTTTGAGCAGTAGGAGAAAGGTTGAACTTCAATGGTGTTTGGTTTGTGTGGTGGCTCTGCCTGCCAGTAGAGGGAATTACTGAGCCTGAAGTGGTTGACCAGAAGGTGTGTCCCAACACAGTTCCTACCTGGTCAACTGGTACAGACGGGCGCTTTGTAGGCAGTACTGCTTTTGGCTTTTCCTTTTAGGACTGTTGGGTGGACTAGTGTACAGTGCTGAGAAGATCGATCTAATGACTAGCATCCCTCCTACCTGAAAACCCAGGCTATTCTCGTGTGTGCCTGCTGCCTCAGCTTGATTTGCCTGACTAATTTTAGTCTTAATGGCAGTGACACATGCAAATAGCAAATGCATTTAGCAGGAAGCAAACCCCACTGAAGTAGAAGCCTAATTCTAACTTGCACACTAGTTTGAGCAAAGAAAACCTCCTGCAGATCTGAAAGAATACAGTAGCTTACTTCCAAGGAGATTGGATTTTGTGGCTCTTCCAGCATAACATAGCATGGTAATGTGGTTAAAACTGAAGGCTCTGTGGTCAGGCTAACTGTGTTTATCTCCAGCTCTGTCACTTACTAGTTGTGTAGCCTTGGACAAGTTACTTAACCTCTCTTGTGACTCAGCTTCCTCATCTGTGAAATAGATCTAAGTCGTAGGGATGTTTTGATGATTGAAAGAGTAAATAAATGTGAATCACTTAGAAGGGTGCCTGGACATAGACAACACTGTGTTAGCTCTTATTATTTCCAATGCTATTTGTAGCAGTATCTCCAAAGGAGTTATAGGAAGAACAAATGAAGGTGTGGTTTTCTGCAGTTATTTAAAATTACCATTCTTCTGGTTCCTAGAATTTTTGGCGAATTAAAATATTGAGGTGATTTCCCCTCAACCAGGTGTGATAACATATTGTGATCCCTTATTCTCTAAATTGAAGTTGAAAATTGTTGCATAGATAATCTTGCAGGCAAATGCATTTTCTCCAAAGAAGGGAGTGGTCCTGTTGCTGCAGTGGAAATGAATACTGTGATGAGTACATAGAAAGTGAAGGGTCCTTGTAAATAAAGTAGCAAATTAGCAATGATTTTGCCAGAAGTTTTAAAACAAATAGATTGAAAGAGTTCTCAATAACTACATGTCTAACTTAGAGCTGCACTCAAAGCATTTAGTAAACATGTCATTCGGCATTGAAAACAACATATAATCAAAGCATGTTTATAATTAGATATCACATATAATATTGCTCAAAATTATGTTCTGCCAGGTGAGGTGTCATTCCCTGGGATACTGAAATCAACTGTTTGTTAGGCCTTTGTTATTATTAAAATGAACAGGTTTGGGATACCAAGAGAGACTCAGATAAATGAAAGTGCTTAATTTTAATTAGCAAGAGAGAGAACAAAACCAATATGAGTAGCCTGTATGGGGAACCTCGTGCCAGTAAAACCTGCCTCAAAAAGTAAGACTCTATATTAATTTAAATCAGACAGACATTGGCACTGCGTTCTTTTATTTTTCATTAACATTTTGATTTAGAACAACAGATTGCTGCAGCGAGGGGACAAGAACAGCAGCCAGTGAGCCATCTGCCTAGCATCTCGCTGACGACTCCACTAGTGAAAGAAGCCAGTGACTCTGGAATGTATGCAAGAGGGACACACACCATTAGCTAAGTGACAGGATGAAAGATGGGAAACTTTGCTGGGTCAGAGAAGACAGAGATGGAAAAGGTAAAGCAGAGCCAATTCTGATTGGAACTTGAAAAGATCCAAGTATTTGAAGCAGACCAATAGGATGGCAATATGTGATGGGTTTGCTTGCATGGATTTCTTTTCTTTGAAACTATGGTTGGGACAAGAAAAGGGCAGTAACAGGCTAAATGCACAGTAATTTGCATTGCAAGTCATATGGGACACGTTTTCCAGATCAGTGAATATTTTCCCGTTTAGACAGACCAATTCATGAGCCATTTGAGATGGAAATCTTTCTAAAATGGAAACCCCCCCTCCTTGACTTTTAAAACACAATAGAACAGTGGCACACCAAGGCAGGGTTGGTGGGAGTGTTGTGCCCAGGATGCAAACCATAAGAGGGTGCATTGTGTGTAGAGAATTTAAAGATAGTAATAAACTATCTAAAAATCTGCCTTTTATTAAAATCACTATAAAACAGACAATTAAGTGAAATATCAGTGAAAAAATACCCCTCTCAGCTAGGATGGACCTCTTCCATCACCCCTTTCCCATGGTACACCAATGCAATAGAATTAACACAATTCAGTTTTCTATTCACACATTTGGATATTTATCAGGAACTCCAGTTCCAGTGCTGGCTGTGTTGCCCAGGAGACTATTTGTCCCTGTACTTGGTAGCCCCAGATCACTGGACCTTTACAGTGGGTAATTCTGCATGCTGTTCCCTCACTATCAACGGACACATTTCAGTATGCCTGCTTCTAAGAGCACCCCATTTCTAATATGTCATCTTTGGTAACCTAAGAAGTATTGAACATTGTCAGGCTCACAATGAGAGAAGAGATAGAAGACTATGAAAATAGAAGATTAAAAGCACAGTAATCTGTATCCTTTGCATAATAAGGCGTGGAGGTGTGGGATGCATTGTAGAAAGTTTTTCTTCAAAAATGGTTAAAATAAAAATAGCACTTGCACTGCTGAAAAATGTGTGCTTCAATTATCTGGAAAATTAGCTTATATGAAGTCATGCACGCCTTTACAATGCTAGTTAAATGGAGACAGCATGGTTATTGGAAAGAGCACAAGATTAGGAAACAGAGTTAGGTCCAACCCCTGCCACTTACTGGGAACAGCACTTAAGGTCTCTGAGCCTCAGTTTTGTTAACTGTTAAGTGAGTATAGTAATAATATTTTTCTTGCTTACTTTACTCTGATGTGGATTTTCCACCAGCCTTTACCTATGCATACTCCCAGTAAAGTGCCATCAGTCAGTGCAGGTCACCATCTCTCACACCCTCCCTCACAGTGGACCTGGTACATACTTTTAGGCACGCTTTGTATCTCTTTACTTCCTTACTTGCTTGACTCAATAAACTCTTAAGATACATTTATATTCATATATGTATCCCAGTTAGTTATTGGGGTCTTTCCCCCAAAGATTGAGGGCTTTTCACTCACAAAAGCCTAAGAAAAGAAACTATCTTTAAGTAACCTGTATAAGATGAGCCATGGGATTTCCAGGTCAAAAATGACCCTCTTGAAAATGGTCAACTGGAGTTACATAAAGAAAAGCTATCTTTTCCCACCTCCCCTCAATCTCCAAACATACCCACATAGCAAAACATAAGGCTTGAGGAATAATTATCCTTTATTAACCTTTCTTGCAATCTCATCAACTTTGATGCTATACCATCTCAGCTTCAGTGAGAACCCAAGAAAAGAGGAGATAGTGGACACTTTAGTGGCCTTTTCCTCACCTCATAGTTTAACTTTACACTCTAAACTAAAAGGTTACATACTATTCAGCACAATCAGTGGATAAGTCATATCAAAGTGTCACGTTTTGGATCCTCCCTCTCTGTCTGGTGGGACTGGCTCTACAGGGAGGTAAAAGTAGCATCCATCTAAGTAGTGTGATTTGGCAGATAACCCAACTGCCACCAAGAATAGCCCTCTCATTAGCCTGTGTAGTTTCCAGAATGACCCTGTTAAATTATCAATATGCCATTATAGGGACCAAAATATGAGGGTGCTGAGAAGCTGAACAATTTGCCACTGCTTACAAGTTATGCTCTTGATTATTAACCTGATTTATTGATTTACTGGCTTTGATTTTAAAAGTTTAGCTAATACGATGTTGAGCTAAAAGTAGACAGTGGGGAAGTACACCCACTCTTGGTATGGTTTACAATGTGCCCAGCATTGTACGGAGCATTTGGTATGAATTCCCTCATTTAATATTGATAATCACTCTAGAAGGGAGGCAGAATTGTGACTGTTATTCAATAGATGAGGAAACTGAAGCACTGAGTGTTTAGGTTACTTGCTGAAGGTCACATATCTAGAAGTTGCAGGTCAGCTAACCCAGGTAAGCTCTAGTTCTAAAGCCCACACAACACTGCCTCTAATATTTGGAGCCCAAACATGCCTATTGCACTGAACAAAACAAAACCCTGGTATAGAAGCAGTTTGCCTCCTTACAAAGCAGTTCATAGTTTAGGGAGTGGGGGAATAGACCATAAGGTATACACTTCAGAGCTCAGGTCTCTGCTGCAGAAGCCTTTATTGACTGAGATACCTTGGTGAAGTCTGGGGCATCTTCTGAGCATACTGAGAACCTTTCTCTCCTGAGCAAGGGAGGTCAAGGAGAGGTGCAGAGGCCCCCCCAAGAAACTCTCCAAGAGAACCTTGTGATATAATCTGACTTAAACATTTGAAACTAGAAAGGACATTTGGGGGTCACATAATCGAATACCCTTATTTTATAAATGGGAAGAGGTGAGGCATAGAGAGGGGTAGTTAGTTATATAGCTGGTTAGTAGTGGCAGGGTGAGGGCAAGGTTTTTTCTTCCATAACATATTGCCTCCATTATATGCATGGAAGAATTAACTCTGAACAAATCAGAGATTTTTAGCAACTCAGGTTGAGTCAACCAACTCTAAATATCACCACTTTTTTTCTAGTTTAATTGGAACACAAAATTACAATTCTGAGGTCATGTTTTCAGGACTCATTTACTGGCTGTCAGAGGATCTGGTTGTCCTCACTGATTTTGAGTTCAGAGATTAAAAATGTCCCCAAGCAGCATAAATGTATTGAACCTTCTCTGACAGTATTTGTATTTTCGTCTGGCACCAGCTCTGGGCTAAGGGGTTCCATCTGTTTACTTCCCACTGTGTAAAGTAGACCTGCCTTTGACTTGCCTGACATTTGTTCCTTCCAACTTCCAGGGGAAGGCCCTTGTTCTAGCATAATAGGGTTTGGTGAACAAGGTCATTTCACCGTCCCATGTATCTTGCTGATTTCGGACTATAGCCACTTCAGACACAAAAGCCTGATTTTGGCTGGCCTCACCTAGTGAACATTTTAGGCGCAGCAGCCAGTGATCTCTGCAGCATGATCAAGAGCTTTCTAACTGCTTTCTCCTCCCTCCCCTCTGTGTTTGATGGCCAAGGCAGGGAGGCCCTCCCTGCAGGAGCTTTTCAGAGGACAAGGAGAGGGTGAGCTACCTCTGGCAATAGTGTTTCCTTCAGCTGAAGATAGGAAGGGGAGCACATCAGGACTGGGGTAGGGGTGAACCTTGATGGACACTGTCCGGGCCACAGTGGTAGCTGGGGAAGGCAGCCAAAATTTCTGAGCTAAGAATAGTGAGACCTCATTTGGGTTTATCGTATTAACACATTTCACACTACATTTCTTAATGGGCTGCCTTGTTGGATGGCATTTTTAGTCACCTTTGGAGCCTGCTATTGAAAAATTCCTTTCTTGTTTCTTTTAAATAACCTTCTTTGGTGTTGAACTTGAAAAGTTTGTCAGATGGAAATGTTTATGTTCCCTCATCTCAGCTAAAATAGCATAAAGATGAAAGTATCTAACACATATATTTACTGAGTACCTGGAGGGATATAATTCAGAGGATGCAGCAATATCTGAGCTGCCATCAGCGATGTAGCTCCTGCCTGATGTAGGCTGTATGCATGCCAGGATAAAATGAATAGTCCTCTGGCTGTAATCAATTTACTTCATTCAAACAATTGGCAATTGTATTTTCAAGCAACTGCCAATTTCGTCCGCTGTACCAAGTTTTCCCAAAACACACAACTGAGGACCAACAGCAAAGATATTAACAATAAAAAAGGACATCTGCTGCAGTGGTCATTGTGGGGACAACAGAAGTCTCTTGAGAATCTAGCCAAGTCTGAGGGCACTCACCCCACCTGAGGCTCTCCACCCCTCATCTTCCTGAACCATTACTCTCCCTTACCTGGAATGAAGTTAGCATTTAAAAATATAGTAGAGATGCAATATGTGGAATGTCCTTGCAAAGAATCCCAACTAATCAGTTCCTACCTACATGGATTCCATGAATAACTGGATTTCTTTCTTATCCCCTTTTTAGACAAAGGTCAATAAATAAAGAGCTGCAGTGATTGCCTTAGGACTCTGCTCAAGACATCTGGAGACCTGAGTTTTAGTGCCATTTCTGTGATTGGACCTGTGACCTCAAGCTGTCTCCTCTCTGAATCTCTGTTCTTATAACATTGAGATGTTGTTGAAAGGTCCCCAATTTAATTCCCAGTCAGGGCACATGCCAGGGTTGTAGACTCAATTCTTAGTGGGAGACGTGCAGGAGGCAGCTCATCAATAATTTTCATCATTAATGTTTCTATCTCTCTTTCCCTCTCTCTTCCTCTCCGAAATCAATACAAATATAGTTTAAAAAATACATGTTGCGCTGGATGATCTGATCTCTAAGGTCTCCTCTGTCTATAACAGTTTATATTTCCAGTACCATGGTTTTAATCTTAGAAACATTTTTTTCTAAGCTCAGTACATTCAGCCTATAGTCTCTTACACCTTCTGTATCTCCAGTCCTGCTTATGAAAATAATATTATATCTAATTTTAAATACGTCAGAATCATACTTTCCTTCATAGTTTTCAGAGCACCTTCACATTCATTCTCTCATTTGATCTTCATAAAATCTCTGTAAGGTACACAGATCAGGCATTATTATTCCCATTTTATAGATGCAGAAATGGAGACCTAGACAAGTAAAATAACTCAAACATCATAGGGCTAGATAATTTCAGAGATGGAATAAGAACCCAGGTATTCTGACTCCAAGTTTTGTGCTTTATTCCTTCGTTAGATGTTATATTAATAATGGCATCTAATATACCAAGCACTTTCCACATATTTTATCATTTAATTTTTACCACAACCCTATGATGTGGGCACTACTATTTACCTGACTTGTCAGACAGAATAACTGAGGTTTGGAGGGGTTAAGTTTCTCCCCTGTGCCTATGCTACAAGAAAGTGATGGATCCAGCATCTAAGCCCAGAGAGTCTGGCCTTGAGCATAACCACCATTGCTATATTGCCTGTATTGAGTTATATAACATGTACCTTAAAGAGGATGGAAGGTCAAGATCTCAATTTGGTTGCCCTATCTGGTGGGGGAATAATGATCATTCCAGGAGGTCAAAGCATCATTGTAAACCTCAGTGACTTGGAAATCCATTTAAAATGCACCAAATTGGGTAATGATTATAAAAATTATGGCCTATGTATGTCATAAAATGACACTATGTGATATAATAATTTATAGACATTAAAAAATCAAAATTTCAAAAAACATTTAAGGGGTCTGGAAAACTGTTCCCTGTATAATATAAAGTTAAAAGGGCAGGATACAAATCTGTGCAAATGGTAAAACACAATTTTGGGTGATTTTCTACTTCACTTGGATGATTTTTATTATCTATATTTTGAAGGTTGTTTTTTTTTGCAAGTAGTATGGATAATTTTACATTTTAACTTCTAAATTATTAAAAATGTCATATATTTAAAAATCTATTTGGGGTAATATGACTATAACTTTTATACATGAAATAATTCAGGAAAAGAAGGTATCAGCAATGGTAATTCAATAAAACCTGTGGTGCTGCTTCAGTACAACAGGGTGCTGGTATGATTGTAAAACATGGTGGAAAATACACTGCTTCTGGGAATCTGGCCGTTTAGATTCTCATCTTGCTTCAGCCACTAGGGAGCTGCATCACCTTTGGCAATTCTCTTCTTTCTTGGCCTCACTTTCCTCATCCACAAAATGAGGTAGTTGGACTAGAACTACTTGATCTTTCTCCAACAGTGTGATCTATACTAGGATTTCAAAACTTTGTTTTGCTCACTCCTGGCTATAAATCAGAGGGTGATCAAATGACAGGTTAACACTGGGGGCAATAATTGGAAGGTACCATTAACCATGGCTCCTGAAACTCATGCTTTACTGCATTGCTAATTCACTTGCTGTGTATTTATTTTTCCTCTCAGCCACCTATTAAAAAAAGGACAGGGCTATCATGTGGGAAAATATCCTACATAAGTGCCAAAACTTGGAAGACCTATGTTATAATCTCAGCTCATCCATTCAATAGCTGTGAGACCTTGAGCAAGTCATTTAGTCTCTGTTCCCGTTTCCTCACCCAAGAGGAAAAAAAAAAAAATCAATGATCTCATGAGTGGCCTTGGATAGGAAAGAAGTAATGCAGGTGGAGTAAGGGCACTCTGGAATATGAAGGGAAAATTTTCTTTTGTTCATCACCTAGGTTTGGGTCTGCTGAAGATACCATGCCGGGCCCTAGCTGGTTTGCTCAGTGGATAGAGCGTTGGCCTGTGGACTGAGGGTCCCAGGTTTGATTCCAGTCAAGGGCACATGCCTGGGTTGCGGGCTTGATCTCCAGTAGGGGGCGTGCAGGAGGCAGTCGATCAATGATTCTCTTTCATCATTGATGTTTTATCTCTCTCTCCCTCTCCTTTCCTCTCTGAAATCAATAAAAATATATTTTAAAAAAAGATAGCATGACGGTAAATCAGCTCCAGCATACAAAAAAAGAGAGGGTAGAAAAAAGACTACATTGCCTGGTAGTTCTCAGCAGGACCCTTTCTAGTGAGTCTGTGCTTGTGGAATCAGCTGGTTAACCTTTGCTCTGGAGAGAAATGGAGACTGAAATGCTGGAAAATCACATTAGCAAAATTTCTTTTTTAACCTTTTCCATATCCCTTTCCTTTGCTATTTATGGTCTGACTTAGGCAACAACATCAAAAGAAGAAAATTCATCCACTCAAACTGATATGCTCTAAACTTCTATCCACACATCAACCTTAATTAAAATAACTCAGAAAAATCACGGCTGGGAGAGCTCAACTGGCACCACATTTTCCCACGTCTAAGTGAAGATTCCAGGATATGCTTTTCCACTCTCCCACTTTCAACCACATTAAAATAGACTTTGCATTTGAAGAAAGGTTGTTCTTTCCTTCAAGCCAAGGAAAGTGCCAAGATTCTTATATTACTATCCATGCTGCTTTATTCCAAATGTATCTATTTCAGATAAAAGGCCAGAAGGGACCATGTCCTTCTAGACAATTCTACTTAATAATGTCATGATTAAACCTAGTACTGTGTATACCCTGGCATTGGGGGGCATCGAGTCAATTCTTTCTCCTTTTCTTTGCCCCAAAGCAAATCCCTCATGCCTGAAGCAGCCGTATGAGTATATTCAGTGGTGGCCCCATCTAAACTTGTTCCAGCTAGATTCACAGACAGTACAACTTAGTTTGGAGGGCTTTAGGGATAGTCGTAGATGGAAATAATCTTTTTTGTGGTTTGATTTTGACTAGTTCTATTCCTTTCCTCCACTTACCAATAACCCCAGTACTCTATTAATAATATCTACCATTTATTGAACATTTACTATACACTAGGCATCAGAGTAAATATTTTACATGGATAATCTCATTTAATCTCAACAAGAAAGTTATAGGATATTTACTATTCTGTTCACCTTCATTTCACAGATGAGAAAACTGAAGGTTAAAGAAGTTAAGTAATTTGCCCAAGGTCATATAAACAGTAAGATAAAGAACCAATATTCAAATGCAGGCAGTCCAATTTGAAGCCATTCTTTGCCCTCTGGTTGCTTCCAGACTAAGTAGCTAAGTAGGAGAAAGAGGCTTCTACTAGGCAAGGGTCAAACAGCAATCCTGGCTTCAGAGAGTTAGGTGCAAAACTCAAGGATCATGAGTACATGTATATAGGGCTGGGAAGCTCTGGGTTTCTTTATGCAAGGAAAAGTTCAACTTTCCTCACTGTTTTCTTCTCCTTGTGTTCTATTCTACAGGCAGTAGAAAGAGGAACTTGGAATAGTGAGAGCTGGTACCAGAAAGTCAAAGGGCACCCTTGGTAACTCTTGCACAAAGTGGACTGAACTCTTTTAAAAACCAACAACACAAAAAAACAACTTTAGCTTTCATTTTGTTTTGTCAATTCTCACCCGAGCATATTTTTTTTCCATTGCTTTTTTTAGAGAGAGTTGGAAGGGAAGGAGGGAGGGATAGAGGGAGAGAGACAGAAAGAGAAACATCGATGTGAGAGAGACATCCATTCGTTGCCTCTCGCACACGTCTGAGTGGGTTGGGGATAGAATCTGCAACCCAGGTATGTGCCCTTGACTGGGAATCAAATCTGAGACCCTTTGGTGCATGGGCCGATCTCTTCCACTGAGCCACACCGGCCAGGGCAAAAACTTGTGTGTTTTAATATTGATTTTTAGAGAGTGAGGAAGGGAAAGAGAAAAACATTGATCAGCTGCCTCCTGCATGCACCCCCACCAGATACTGAACTCACAACCCAACTATGTGCACTGACCAGGAATTGAGTCCACCACCTTTTGGTGCATGGGATGATGCTTCAACCAACTGAGCCACAGTGGCCAAGGCTGAACTAAACTCTGGATAGAGGCTGTGATATTTAGTCAAAGGGTTGTCTAGACTCAAAGATGCACCAGAAGTGGGTCTCTGTTGAATTATAATCTGGATGGAAAGACACTACAATAATTATCACATACTAAGTGTCACCAGGAAGTAGGTAGGACCAGGGAAAGATATATGCAATGTGTGCATGCCAGGGCAGTGCCTGCTTTAGAGAAGAATTGATAGTATGGAGTGTCTCTCTTCTCAGTTTCTTGGGGTCTTGACTATGAGGCCCATGGATAAATCTCACTCACTAATGGCCCTGTAGTACCCAAGGAAATTAAGGGGAATCCCCCAGGGAGGCTTTGAGTAGTTCCTTGCTGCTTTTCCTTGTGGCCCTCAGTGGCAGTCCCATTTCTAAGAGAAACTCTAGGGCAGTGATGGCGAACCTTTTGAGCTCGGCGTGTCAGCATTTTGAAAAACCCTAACTTAACTCTGGTGCCGTGTCACATATAGAAATTTTTTGATATTTGCAACCATAGTAAAACAAAGATTTATATTTTTGATATTTATTTTATATATTTAAATGCCATTTAACAAAGAAAAATCAACCAAAAAAATGAGTTCACGTGTAACCTCTGACACGCGTGTCATAGGTTCGCCATCACTGCTCTAGGGCCTTGGCTGCAGAGTCAAGGTGGCTGGGTGGATGGCCTAACTGCTTTTTTTCTAAATGGACGTGGGTGCCTCCTGGGCTTTTTGGAAATCAGGGAGACTACTGTGTACTCTTTAGATATTGGATTGTCACAGGATAGCAGAAACAATGACTCATATTGTGATTAAAAGTAGATGGAATTAGAGATGAAGATAGTTATTTGGTAAAGAAGACTCTAGGTCTTCCCTTGAATCTGTATCCTTAGATTATGCAGAAAAATGCATCTCTCAGTTCTTTGACAATAGAGTATCTGAGTAGCTTTCACTCACAAGAAGCAAACTGGGTGAGCAAATTTGGATGTATGAGTGAGAGATGTAGGAGGTCAGGATGGTTGCTGGGTGATTTGAAGAAGTGCTGTGATGGCTTTCTTGGCAGAAAAAAATAATCTTGGGCTTGGGAAGGAGCTTGACACTGTAGAAAGGCTCAGAGGGCAGGTGTTCAAGAAGGAAGTCTAGCCCCTAAAGTGACAAGGGATTTTACTTTTCAACTGAAACTAGGTTTCTGTTTTTAGGACAAAAAGCTCTAAGGATTTTAGGCTAATGATTATGTTGATAATAATAATATTCAATATGTGCCAGGCACCATTCTAAGTATTTTATGTGAATTTATGAATTGTCTCATTAAAACTCTCAACAACCCTATGAGGTAAGGACTATTGTTATCCCCTCTTTATAATTAGGAAATTTGAGTCACAATGAAGTTAAATAACTTGCCCTAAGTTCTCACACCTAGTAAGTGGAAGAGTTGAGATGTGGACAAGGAGAAGCTACAACTGGCTAGAATTATTTTCCACTGGTTTCAAGAATTCAATATTTTATAATCTTATAAAGAAAATAGATGGATATGAAGAGAATTTTTTAGATGTAGAAAAAAGAATTTGAGAGGCTTTGTTTTGGATGAGTCTTCCCTAGTAAGAAATGAAGTGAAACTGTTACTAGAATAGGAGATAGTAGGAATTGACAAATTAGTGATAATATGTCCAAAATGGCAGTCTCCTCAGAGATTATCCAGGATAACCTTCCCATAAAAACTAGAACTAGAGAAGAGAGTAACTTGTCCAAGGTCATATAGGCAGTGGTGGCAGAGTTGAGACTGGATCCCAGATCTCCTTATTCCTGCTCAGAATATTGTTGTGTCTACTTCAAGTGTACTTATTCCATAGACCCTTAATCCCACTTTTACTGCTTCCTAAGGCCATAAGAAACATGGTATCTCAAATTTTATATTTTTCTTATTTACTTTATAAGACCCCAGCACAAATTGTGTCATATATGTGGGTTATTTAGTCTGAATATATAACCTTGAGGTGGTCATTTACCCTTGTTGGGAAATACATAGTGCAGGAACGATTATCTAGCAATTAGAAAATCTAGTCAAGAAGTGGTTCTACCAGCACTTCAGGTATCTTTATCTTTAATGAACACCAGGGGTTTTGTTAATTAACATCCAATGTTTTCATTGGTGAAATCAGTAGTGTTCAACATATGTGGATTGGCTAGAAATATGGTAGAGGAATTCCCAAACTTGCAGAAAGAAGATATAAGGATCTAACAAGATCTATAGTGTTATCCCTTAGAAATTGTACCTTAGGCTTAAGTTATAAATTACTCTGTGGGCATCCATGAATAAGGATTCTTAGTTAGCTGCATCCTGACACTAGAATATTGTTTTGTCTACCTCGAGTGTACCTTCATGCAAGGTGCTGTTGGAGCACCTAAAAGGATAGGAGCTGGACTTGACTGAGTCCACAGAACAGGCTGTCCAATTATTTTCATGCCTCTTTGCCATTATTTTAATGAGAAACAGAATTTTGTTTGAGACTTACTTTAATACCTGGTGGTGAGGTTATGGGGGAAAGATCTATAGCCCTCATTCTAACCATGGCAAGCTACTGATATCCAACAAAACATAACCTAATGATTTTGAATGACCAAATTGGCAGGTCAATTTACAACTTCAGATAACTCTATTTTGGATCCCAGTCTAAAGTGAGCCTCTTTCCTGGGGGTCTATAGGAACCTCCTATTCCCCTGTATCATTCCCTTGAATTCCTGTTTCTGACCTGCTGAGCACTCGCTAATAACCCTGTGCCAGCTAATAATCCTGTGCCAGCTTTCTGACCTTGCTGCAGGCCTCAGCATTGCCTAGGGGAAGGTTAGTTAGAATAGAGCTTCCATTGAACCATGAAAGGACACTGGATATACAGTGTATATATGTAGGGCTATAAGTATGTGCACAAAGGAGAGAAGGTTCTGCCATATTGAGGTACCTTGATGATACACTAAGAGGAGAAAGTCAAAATAGGATTTTGACTAAGAAGAGCTTTTCTGTCTACTCTATGGTTCCCAGTAATTATAACTACCAGTTAATTGAGCTTCCCTCAGCCAGTAACTTAGCTGCTAGAAGGAGGTGGATAGTGTAGGTTAGAGATCAGAAATTTGCACCTACCACCTACCACAACACAAGTCCTGCTGTAGATGTGTCATGGTACCACAGTGGTTTTAAAAAATGAGGTTGAATGTGTTTGGATTTGGACATGGACTCTGCAGATTGCCACAGGCCCTACCACTCTATACCTGGACCAATTTCCACATTTATGTGATTTACCTGACTCCTATAATCATTTGCTATTTCAACCCTAGTTGAAGCTGAGTCCAAGCTCTATAGGCAGGAAGATCTCAAGTAAAATCTTGGCTTCACTAATTAGCCAGCTGTGTGACCTTGAGCTAGTTGCTTATAATAATTTTGAGCTACCGCTGATTCTTTTTTATAAAATGTTGTGATGATTACATGAAATAAGTCAAAAGTGCTTAGTGCAGTGTCTTCCACATTTTATGGGCTCAATGAACGGTATTGCTATTATTTCACTCCTGATTTTTAAATTTGTTGATAGCAAGTATGGCACAATGAATGCTATAGAAACTGATTGAATTACTGAATGCTTTATAAACTGATTGTAATACATCTATTTTTAACAAATGGGTTGGCATTTGCCATGACATCTAGTTTATAGCATGGCTAAGGACCAATCATTAGCTAACATGCAAAGAAGGGAAGAATTATTGTCAAAATAAAAATAATTTCCTTGTTTTTAATTACCATCTCAAAGAGCATTTTTACTTTACTTCAGAGACTATGACTTGAGACTGGTCTCTTATTTCTTTCAAGTCTCGAATTTCTAACCTGAGAGCCAAACTCACTAATGCTTGCATAGGCCAACAGCATATCACTTATTTACAGAAGTAACATATGTGTAAGTTCCTGGTACAATGTCTGAAGCTTAGTGGGTCCTCAACAAATAATCATTCTGAATCAAAATATCTCTATTTGCAGTACCAAGGTTTATGAAACCAGTGATTTCCAAATTGAGTGTGCATTAGAATTACCCACAGAGCTTGTTAAAAAGGCCTATCCTCATTTTTTTCTGATCTAATACATATAGAGTGTGACTTAGGAATTCATTGTTTGATAAGCATCTTTAGTGATTCTGATGTACGTGGTCCAATTCAAGAAACACTGTTTTAAACCAACAAAAATTAGCTTTGGAAATAGCAATGAAATATAAGAATATTTGAGAATCTGTTACAGGTTATGGCTGACTAGCTGTCAACATTCTTTCTACCTTAAATTTACTAAGGTTTTCAACCATACAGAGACCCATACCCACATCTACTCAATTTACTCCTCTGTGGGCTGGACCCTGATCCATTTCTGTCTCATCTATTGCTGGGAGCCTGATCTCCTTTTGGGCAGCTGAAAGGATGAGAGCCCTGGTTGCAATGAGTAACTGACAAGGTAGAACAGCCAATCATGGATAATTGAAAGAAGACTATTTTTTATTGCAGCATTTTTTAAAAGTTAAAAAAATCCTCACCACCTCCGTCACAAATTGATTTTACTTCTGAAAATATTCCACAGTAAGTGTGGGGAATCCAGAGGCTAGATTTTATTGTTGCTAATAACCATGCACATTAGAGGCAACAGACCCACTAACATCTGAAGGGTGTGACTTGAAGAGTCAAAGGCAACTAAAATCTTAGTCAATAAACTACCAGAATTTATCCATGAAAGTCAAATGTTGCAAAATAGGTGTGTATTTGAGGGACTCTTCCTCATTTTCAAGAGTCTTCCAATGCCCTCTGCATGCATATCATCCATTTGGTGCCCCACTTCCTTGGGCAGATGCTTTATTCTAGGACACTCACCTGTCTTGAAAAGCCTCCTCTGAGGATCCTGAAAAGTAATAGGTGGTAATCTGATGTAAGAATTTTTCTGGAAATATTAATGGCTAATAAGGATTTAACTCATTCCCTTCCAGATAGCATGCTTTCATTTTAGCACAGGCCTTCAGTGCAGTAACACAAATAAAATAATTTGTGGAATTTTAGACTAATGGCAAACTGATAGGGGACAAAATTTTGGGTAATACATTGTCATTTGATAGTCCTCAAATGACGGTGGGTAAGCTCTTAATGGCTTCCCTGTAGCAGTCTTCAGCTTAGATATGTTTGAAAAGTGATATTGCTTCCCTTTCCTCCCCTCTTCCTCACAATGAGTACCTGACATCGGCCTTGAAAATGGAGTCAATTTTGGGGGTTCATAGGGAGGCAGACAGAATTCAGGTTGTGTTGTATTTCTTGTTTCTAACCCTGTTTAAGGAAAGTCAGACAGCTGAGGAGCAGATGCTACTTGTCCCCTTCTGTCATGCCTTGACCCAGAGAGGCAAAGTGAAAAGGCAGTTGAAACTACTTGCCAACCTTAGCTTTCTTGGGCAGGTTGTTTCTAAAAGGTACACTTTAGGGTGTGTCAAGAAGCCAAGATACTGTCATCCTGGCTCATGAGCTACCTCTCCTCTTAGCCTGTCTTCCACTCTTCACTTCAAATTCCTACAAAAAGCAATTCTAAATAGATGGTCTCATCAGATATCTAATCATGCCACCTACAGACGTGGCTGAAATGAACACAGCATTGTTGGGACTAGATTAGAGATATTCTTGAGTCAGAATAAGTCAAATGTGTCTCTTACAGAATCTTCTGTGTAAGGGAAGAAGGTACAAATGTGGGTAAGAGCTTGTCTGGGAGAGCCATCTTCTTTAGTAATCACATGCTCTCTGCTCTGGACTCTACTTACTCAAAGTGTGGTTTGAGGACCAACAGCACTGGTATTATCTGGGAACTTGGTAGGAATACAAGTTCTTGGACCCCATCACAGATCTATTGAATCAGAATTTTCATTTTAATAGGATCCCCAAGTGATTGCTGTGCACATGAAAGGTGAGAAGTGCTGCTGTAGACTGACTTGTGCCCCATAAGTTTAAGGGGTCATTACCAGCTGTGTTTCCTCTACCCATCCTTATTCTTGCTCCTGCACCTCCTCCAAATAAGGGCAGACGATTGTCCTGTTGAGGATAATAGCTAGATACCAGTGGTAGTTAGGAACTGAGAAGTTATTTCTCTGACCAATGTTTGAATGGAAATCCAGCAGAGAGTGTTCTGGTTATTTCCATGGGGAGAGAAGCCAAATGTACACTGAGACAAGGCAAGGGAGGGATTGATGGAGTCAGAAGATGACACTACTTGGCTAGGCTTCCAAGTCCCTCCAGAGCTACCTTTAAGCATCTATAAGGGGGATGCTGCCTTGTAATCATTGCATTCCACATGCCATCACAGGGAAAGAAAACTCAGTTGGAGATCCAGCTTCCCTACCACGTTTCCCCTTCTCTGACCTCCTTTCCATGCCAGGGCATTTCCTGCCAATAGCAACATAGGCACCTTCAGACTCTCCAAAAACATGTTATTGTTTTTTTTTGTAATAGACATAAATATTTACACTCTTTAAAATAACTTTATTGACATACAAAAATATATACAAACTTACCCCCTTTAGAGAATGAATCCCCATGAACTTTGACTGCTTTACAAATTACCCCCAAAGACTTTTAAATTCAACATGGTGAAGGTGCCCCAAGGTGTACTTACACCAAACCTCCCAATACAGGTTGCTTTTTACTTTGGTCTGTAGAAGTCTTCCACAACCAGAGCCACTTGACCTTTGATTTGGGTAGAATGAACATCCACTCTGTGTATCATGTACAGAAACACCCCTATTTGAGTATCTTTAAATTGAGGCATTAGGGTTTCCAGAGCAAATACTTCCCTGTTAGATACATTAACCCTCTTATCACAAAATTTAAGCTAGATTTCTATATTATATAAAAAAGCTATCATCCTCAAAGTAGAATGCAGGCCCTGAGGAGGATGGACCAGGAACAGAGATATTCTGATGAAGAAGGAGCATTAGGTCTAGAAAAGTCCATGGTAGAAAACAATCCCTAGGTAAGTTTATTGTGGATGGGGTGCCAGAATCAGGGGCCAGTCAGAGACCAGCAAAAGAGCATAAGCTGGGCAGACAGAGCAGGAGGGGAAAATAATGTCAAGACAAGAGGTAAAAGTGTGAGGGGGCAATTTCTGTTCATGTTAACCTTTTGCCAAATATTGACCCCTTTTGGGGACTGCCGCCCTAATTCAAGGCTCACCCCACACATTGGCTGAGGCTATTTGTAGCTCTCAGCCTGGAGTCCAGCCATTTCTAGAAGAGAGAAGGAGTTCCTTCTGTGTCTGTGGAACTCCCACTTCTGCTGAAGTATAGCCATCACCCCACCTAGGATTTTAATTGCACCCTCTTGTGGACATTTCATCAAATTAGACCCAAAATATCAAAGCCAAAGGAAGAAAGTTGAAGCTTGATTTTTTAAATGAACCAGGTAAAGTATACATATAATTTTCCTGACCTTCAGAGTTTTTGAAAGTTCCTTCACATATATCTGCAGTCTCAATCTAAGAAGTTTAAAGTTAAATCATTGAATAAACAGGTTATTCCCCTCTCTGAAAGTTATGAATTCTATCTTATAAAATTCTGACCCTCTTAAAATTCATGCTTCCTTTTCATCCTTTAACCAATTGTATAAAAATGACAAATCTCTTATTCACAAAGAAGACTAATAATGACGCCTCGGCAGCTTCATTTATTTTTTAATCTGTTAAAATGAAACCAGCCTATCACCTCTGACTATCCATAATAATGAAATTTAAAAATATATCAGGAGGCAAAAACTTATGATAAAATTTTCAACCATCCCCCTTTATTCTCATTTAATATTGGGGGTAGGGAGAGAAATGCAGCATTAAGGAAACTGCCTCTGATGAATTCAGAAGTGGGGGATGTGGAAAATTAGTTTTATTTTAAGGAAAAAGGTTAAAATTGCTGAGATGAAACAAACAAACAAACAAACAAACAAAACAAAACATGGCTCATTTTGCAGTATGCATAGAGAGAGAACAAAATAGTGTTCTTTGTTCCTTCCCCTCAAACCCTTCCAGGCTCCCCCATCCCACTTAAAAGATCAACAGGAAGCTGCCTTCTGGGGGAGGTAATACACTTTGCTGGAAACTCACCTTTACAACCTGCTGATTGCCATCTATTTTTATGGCCCAAATGAACAGCATCACCTTCCTCCCTCCTCTACACATAAAAATTAGATTTTTTAAAATCCATAATAAACCTTGTGAGAAGGTGAATTATATTTTTGACTGGCACCACTGAGGCGACCTCTTGGTGCTTCAGTGGGCTATGCCAGCTGGCCAGAGGAGCTGAGAAGTGAGCTAAGCCAGTGAGCTTATTGAAGCCTGGCCAGCAGACAGAGGAGAGATGGAGAGCAGCAAGGGCACAAAGATGGGGGATTGGGTATGGGAGGTGGAGCTGGAGCAGTTGACTTTGGTTAGTATGTGAAGATCTGTTTGAGGGCAAGAGCCATGGTACTGTGTGTCTTCACCGTGGTTCCAAAGATTACATGAAAAGGACAAACAGGAAAACAAAACAAAACGCACCAAAGAGCAGAGAGTAGGATAAGGGGAGACATTTCCTTCCCAAATGGACTTAAACAGTTAAATGGATCTTAGCAATTAGAATAATTAGATAATTAGATTGTGACTCTGTGGGCAGGAGACAGAAACCTGTCTTGGCTAAGTACACTTGGTAGCAAAATGCACTCAGTTATGAAAGAAGCTCTCAGTTAGCAGGTATATTTCAAATGGCTCAGAAAAAAATAAAATAAACTAATGCAGCTGATGAGTTAGAGTTAGCCAGCAAAAGGGATTTTGCCTGGGGCTCCATTAGAGTCTACACTCCCAAGTCTCACTCTCAGTCCCACCTTCACTTGCACCTCCATCAACAGATTTTTATTTAAGCCAATGCATTTAGAGCACAATTCCCTGGTGAATAACCTTTAAGGTTACATTTGCCTTTTCCTTGCTTCTTGCAAACAGTGCGTAATCCACGAGCACATTTGTTGGCTGTAAAGGTGTACAACAGCAATTTTTGCAATGACAGTGCGGAGAGGGAATATGAGATCTGTGTGCTAATGAGCTGACACTGCAGAGACTGGGGTGATGTAGTGTGGAGTGCACTACAAGTGCACAGCAGCGAGACACAGGAGGGGACTTCAAGGGAATTGAAGGCATTTCCTGAGGAATCAAGCCACTCCAAAGGACCCCGAAGTCCCTTGCTATTTTCACATCTTGCAAAGCCCTAGGAAGATCAAGTCTGTTTGGTGTTTTTTGTTTTTTTTTTTTAATTTTGTTTTATTGCTTAAAGTATTACAAAGTGTATTACATATGTCTCCTTTTTTTTGAACGAACATGTAACTTAAAAAGTGTGTACATCTCTTTTCATATATACTAATTTTGTGTGTTTGAGTGTCTCTGTATGTGTATGAGTGTATGTATCTTGAAATCATAATATCCACACCATCCCTCTTTCTGGGGTTATCTGGCCAAACTGAAAAGTATGGTAGCAAACTCAATTAATCCCTATGAAATGGAAATATGGGCTCCAAATCAGATGAGTCTCTTTGATAAACTGCAATTCACCTCTGAGCTGAGATCCCAAATGAACCACATTTCAAAGCTAGAGAGGCTTTTATTGTCTTCTTAAGACACAGAATGAAATTGGAGTCTGTCTTAAGCAAACCTCTCAAGGGTTGTGCAAAAATAAAATAAAATAAAATGGTTGCTGGTGAAGAAGTGTCTTTAAATAACTGATGCCTGGGATTCCTTGCAATGAAACCCTCAGATTACATTGCAGAGGGAGTGCAGAGAGCAGTGGCATGCAGAAGGCATTAACCTTTGTTTATTTTTTGGGTATTTGTTACTATGCCCTAAAAAATGTATGCCTGTCTCAAGATTGAGGGTGCAGGAAAAATCATGGGAAAATCAATTTTAGTGCTAGGGGAAACTGCAACTAAGAATTCTGAATGAGAACAGGGAAAAGTTTCTTTAATTTTTGCCATCCCATTCCACATTGAATCAGATAGGAGAGGTGGGTGACCAGATTTGTACTTAACTGGGATTTCCTCAAATCCTCCCTAGGTCTCCAAGGAGGGGCAGACCAGAGGATCTAGGGGTCGTTTCTCTGTGAAATATTGAGATCAATTGGGAGAATGGAACCTGGGATCACCTGCCAAACTCCAGTACTGAACTAGTATTGTATTCTGACACCTGATATATGTGATCTTCACTTCCATTAGAAAAAGACCAATCAAGACCAGGGGAATATATGAAATATACTTCCAGGGCTTTCCTGGCCTTGTGAAATGATTGTTTTCTGCATTCAGAGACTATCAGACTGTGGTTGGACTAGTCATCTTTCTTATACTAAGCTTCTAGGCAGCAGCTGCCAGGAGACAGCTTTGAGATCTGGCCTCCATTCAATGATTGTGACATTCAGAGAGGACTGTTTCAGGGACCAGAGAAGATGAAAGCTTTCCTCCCCTGTCTTCTGAGCTGTAAAGCCAGAGAGTGCAACAGGCAGCTGGGTACATACACATCACTGGTTTTTGGATATTTTTTCCTGTGTGTGTCAGTGTATGCATATGTGTGTATCTGGCATAACTGAGGGCAAGGTCACCCTTTTGTTTTGTCTTGTTGCCCAGTGATCCATACCTCTTATCTCACACTTTCAAGACCCAAACCATAACCCAGCCTTGTAAGCTTGTTAGCAGAAGTTCTGTGGATTTAGGGTGTGTGTGTGTGTGTGGTGGGGGGGTGCAGGGGAAAGTTTGACCAATTTATTTTCCTTGCCCTGAGAGGTAAGGCATTAAGGCAATTGAACATCAAAGCAGACTTATTGCCTTAGCTTAAACCTGAGCTTTTCACAAGGCAAGGATCACTTCCTGGTTGCTCTTTGAGTGGGGTTCCTGCGCTGGCTGGTGTCAATCTGATTTGAGCATTAAAAAACAACAACAACAGAGAATTAAAAACCTTGGAAATCAATAATTTCTGAGAAGTCAATTGGCATTCTTATTCCAGTCCTCATCAGTGGGAAGACACTAAAGTGAGTTCAAATGTTATTTGTTATTAATAATAAAAAATCCTGGTGATTTCAAGTATTTGATTTTAAATCTGTTCTAATTGATACTTAGGAAGCTGCATTTGAGCTTCAGCCTCTTGACAAGATCACAGTGCTGCAGGATTAAGAGTCAGTTGTGTGTTATAAGTGCTATAGAGACAGGCTGGGATTACGGAAATAAGATGCAAAATATAGACAGACATTTTGTAACTTTCACACTTAGCTGGAATTAATAAGTTCCTATTTTTGTCAATGTCGGAAAGCCAAAGAATGTCAAATACAGAGTATCACAGAAAATGTTCATATAAGGACCTGTACCTTCAGTTAAAATTTTCTTAAAGTGAATACTGTCACATTTCTTGCAATGTGCTTCACCCCCATCCTCTTGGCCTGAGTCTTAAAAGTCCAAGGAACCTGTGCTCTTGGAGACTCAACAGTTTTTGTAAATCACATATCCTTTGAGGCAGAAGAATTTGAACTCAGTCATATATAAATTTTCACACAACAGAACATAAGTATAACTTCTCCCTTGAATGAAAGCCAGAAAACAAAAAATTCCAAACTGCACAAGCCACAAAAGCAAAAACATATTTATGTCATTATCAGCCTCATTGTTGTAAAAACTTTTAGTGCAATAAGCTTAGATAAAGAATTATCAGTCTTTTTCATAAACCATTCCATTCAAGAAAAACCTGTGTCCAACAGGCTGTCATTTGGGTTCCCTTGGTTTTACTCCTCAAAATGTCCCCTTTCTAGAGGAACATTTACCATGGCACAAACAGGCATTTCAGAAATAGCTCTGGGGCTCATGAAATTCCTCCTTTTTCATATTATTTGCCTGCTGCAAGACTCCCCTCTCCACCTTTTGCTTTAAGTTAAGAAATGTGTTGTCCTTAACAATGAGGTGTCGGGTGAACAACACTAGGGGAGAAAAAAAAGAAGCAGCTTTCCAAATAGTCACCTGAGCTCTGTCCTCTCCTTTCCCCTCAGTTTTCCAGGTGTTCATCACTTGTAATCAGTTTGTAGTCTTATCAGTTCCTATCAGAACTCTCTAGGTAAGAAAGGTGATATTCTAGGATAGAAAAAGGCCAGGGAACTAAACCTGACCTGTCCTTCAAGGTCACTTGTTTGCAGAATTTCCCATATTTGGCTCCTATTTATTAGGCAATTGTCAAATTCAGCTAATTTCTACAGCCAGGTGCTAGCTTTAACAGTCAAGTAATGTAAATCCTGAATTGACTCAATCAAGAGGCTTCTTTTTTTAATCCCATCTGAAGAAATTTCCCTGAACAACCATGCTATTTTTTCTTTCCTTTTTTTTCTGCCAAAAAAAAAAAAAAAAGATGTGGGGGAGGAATTGCTGGTTTAGCACGAAGAAAATGAAACTTTTGCATCAAACATGATTCAGGAGAGAGTTTTGTGCACTGTTTTAAGTCCCTCCCTCAGCAAGATCCTCTGGAGTTGGTTTATGCCGCATGAAACCTTGATTGACTAGAGCCCCTAAAATGTCTATTGAGGCAATCACCCTTCCCCAGCACATATGCAGACCCCAAGTCCCACAAGCAAAATGCAAGTGAGGTCCCAAAGGTCCCAAAGGGAGGAAAAGCAGATCTACTTACAAGCATTAGTCACAGAAAAACTATTGGAGGAATCCAAGTGATCTACGTGGTAATTCAAATGGAAGGGCTTCTCGGTGGTGTTCTGGTTGGTGTTGTATAACTGCACGGCAAAGCGGAAAGCGCTGTGCTCCTGCACCGTATTTCTCATGAAAAGTCCACCTATAAGCAAAGGGAACCGAGATTTGGCTTGTGTCCTCCCCTCCTCCCCTGCCCAGGACAGGTTAGAAATTAGAGAGCACTGCAGATAGGAGATCCCTCTCAATGGTATGGGGGTGCGATGACAATTGATTTTCAATCAGTGTGTCTTTCAAGACTCTTGTGAACTCAAATTTTGTCCAAGAGAAACCTGGTTTTCCTCTAGACTGAAGGGGAGTAGGAGAGGCTGGAGAGAAGGGGGAAAGGGGAGAGGGAAGAGGGGGCTCCTTTGGGGTAGGACATGGAACCAAGAGTGGGACTTGGCTGTTTCTCAGGTAGTAGCTTCCTCTCTATTGCCCCCTCCTCACCAAAGCATATCTCCACAAGCTTGTTAATGTTTATCTGGCATAAAGGGAAAGGTTGAGAAGAAAAACAATTTCTTTCTCCCTGGTGCCCCCATCCTGTTCCCCATTGCCACCCATGTCCACCATTACAATATAAGGGTTTGGCTCGGTAAT